>NC_044031.1:347309634-347534719 GCF_901765095.1 Microcaecilia unicolor | reverse complement strand
TTCTTTCACTGTTCCAATTTCTTCAGTGTTGGCGTTCCTGCAAGAAGGTCTGGAGAAAGGCTTGTCACTCAGTTCCCTTAAAGTCCAGGTAGTGGCTCTGGCTTGCTTCAGGGGTCGTCTGAAGGGTGTTTCCCTGGCCTCGCAGCCAGATGTGGTGCACTTTCTCAAGGGAGTTAATCACCTACGCCCTCCTCTGCGCTCGGTGGTGCCTGCGTGGAATCTCAATCTGGTGCTAAGAGCCTTGCAGAAGCCGCCTTTTGAACCCTTGTCGAGGGCATCTCTGAAAGACCTGATGTTGAAAGCAGTCTTTTTGGTGGCTATCACTTCAGCCAGACGAGTTTCCGAGCTCCAGGCGCTATCATGTTGGGAACTTTTCCTGCAGTTCACTGAGGCAGGAGTGTCTATTCGCATGGTGCCTTCCTTCCTGCCCAAGATTGTTTCTCGTTTCCATGTGAATCAGCAGCTCTGCCTACCTTCCTTTCGTAGGGAGGACTACCCAGAGGAGTACTCTGCTCTCAAATATCTAGATGTGAGACGAGTCATCATCAGATACTTGGAAGTGACCAATGATTTCCGGAAGTCGGATCATCTGTTTGTGCTGTTCGCAGGTCCTCGTAAGGGTCTGCAGGCATCCAAGCATACAGTGGCACTATGGGTCAAGGAAACCATTGCAGCGGCTTATGTGGCCGAGGGGAAGATGCCGCCTATCCAGCTGAAGGCTTACGCCACTAGAGCACATGTGGCATCGATGGCAGAGGCCGGGTCCGTCTTCTTGGCAGAGATTTGTAAGGCGGCAACTTGGGCATCGGCTCATACCTTCTCCAGGCATTACCGCTTGACTGTGGCTGCTCGGGCGGAGGCCCGGTTTGGAGCTTCAGTGTTGCGGTCAGGGATTTCTATGTCCCGCCCTGGGTGAGTACTGCTTCGGTACATCCCACCAGTCTATGGATTGATCAGCATGATGATATGGAAGGTAAAATTATGTATCATACCTGATAATTTTCTTTCCATTAATCTTAGCTGATCAATCCATAGCCCCTCCCAGATATCTGTTCTGTTTGGTTGCATTTCAGCTTCAAGTTAGTCTTCTGTTCCTGTTCAGGAGGATCTTCGTGTTCAAGTTTTTTCAATTGAATTCTTCTGGAGTTGAGACGATTTTGTGTCACAGTGAGCTGCTGCATTCCTCTCCCCTCCGTTTTACGGGGCTGGATTGAGAGCTAAATTCTGCCGGCGCTCCCTCCCGCTTCGTGCGGCTGTAGGGCAGCTTTGTACCCCTCCCGCTTTAGCGGTTTTGGGGTCAGTCAGCTCCTCCCGCGGTTGCGGTTGCAGGATAAGCCAGATCCCCCCGCATTGGCGGGTGTGGTGTCCCTCCTCCGCTCCGTGGGGATGAGCTGGACGGATTCCCCTCCCCCACTTGTGTGGGGATGAGCTGGGTTGATTCCCCTCCCCCGTTTCGGTGGTGGTGAGCTGGGCAGAGTGTCCCTTTGTGGGTGTAATTCTCTAAGTGCTGAGTCCTGCGGATGGAGCTTTGATATCGACATACTGAGGAGTTTCCGGCAGCACATGACCACATATAGGGAGGCAAAAGGATTGCTCTCTATCTCCACCTGCTGGTAGATGGACACAACCCACCAGTCTATGGATTGATCAGCTATGATTAATGGAAAGAAAATTATCAGGTATGATACATAATTTTACCTTCAAATGACATTTAAATGAAGTCATTGGTATTCCCCCACCCCCCTTTATGATTGGAGAACTGCACGCTGATGCTCCCATGCTCCTACCGCTTGGAGCTGGGGCTAAGGGGAGAGTCTCCCTCTGCTCTAGTAAGGCAGCCTGGGCTGTTAGTGTACCGCCGGTTCTCCGAGGACAAGCAGGCTGCTTGTTCTGACGACTGGGTTGACGTCCACGGCAGCCCCCACCAACCAGAAGAAAACTTGCGGGCGGTCCCGCACGCAGGGCATGCCCGCTGCACATGCGCGGCCGTCTTCCCGCCCGTGCGCGACCGTTCCCGCTCAGTTTTTTTTCTATTCCGCGCTGGAGAGAGACGTGTTATTGTCTCTCTCTCTGTCAGTCCCGGAAACCGGATTGCGGCCTAGCTGCGACTTTTTCTGCTTCGCGTACGCATTTGCTTTTTTTTCTATCGAATAAAAAAGAAAAAAAGAAAAGAAAAGAGTGTCCTCGTCGTTCTTAGCCGCGAGGGCGCTTCGTTGCGGCCATGTGGCCGCGCGGTCGTTTTCTTTTCGGGTGTGCTTTTCACCGCCACCATCGACGACTTTGACTTCGATGACGCGATTTTTCCGTCGATGTCCTTGAAGGTCCCGAGCGGATTCAAGAAGTGTGGTTGGTGCGGCCGGCAGATCTCGCAAACCGATACCCACACTTGGTGCCTCCAGTGCCTCGGCCCGGAGCATAATACCAAGACGTGCACCTTGTGTCTCGGCTTAAGGAAGCGGACACAGGTGGCGAGGCAAGTTCTTCGGGACCGTCTTTTCGGAACTTGCGCCAGCCCTTCTACGTCGACTTCGACGGCATTGGTGTCGATGGCCGGGTCTTCGGTACCGGTACCGATGTCGACGAAATCGGCGCCGACCCTGGCACCGACCCCAGGAGCACAGGTACCGTTGGCCCGCCGGCCTGCCGGTGACGGCGGGGGTGAGCCCCCGGCCACTCCCTCTACCCAGGGCCATCGGGACCAAACCCTGTCGGATCCGATTCCTCGAGGCCAGGGGGGTTCTACCTCCTCTTCGTCTCTTCCGCCGAGCGCCGATGATGGGCATCGAAAGAAAGCAAAGAAACACCGTCATCGGTCGCCTACGGCGCACGGGACTGCCAGCTCTGGTACCTCGAGGGATGACTCGACGCCCAGGAAGTGGCAGTGCCGAGGGATGACTCGACGCCCAGGAAGCGGCAGTGCCGAGAGGAGTGTTCCCCTTCGGTTGAAGAGATGTCGCTGCGTCAGTCCGCTGGTACTGCGGTACCGTCTCCTGGACCCGAGCAGCTTCCGGCACCGACACCCACACCGGCCCTCTTGCCTTTCCCGACAGCGGGCCTTGACTAGTGCCTCCGAGCCATCCTTCCGGGGATTCTGGAAGGGCTGATGCGCTAGGCTCTGCCGGCACCGGGGGTGCTTGCGCCCCCAACGCCGTTGATGGAGGCGCCGGTGTGCTCTAGCCCGATGCCGAGGCCTCCGACGCCGCTTGCGGCACCGGTGTCGACCGCCACGCAGGTGGAGTCCCTGTCGACGTCAATGGAGGGAGCTTCGTCCCCGCCGGCGCGGGAGTCCACCGCTCGACTCCAGCATCGAGGACGTGGTTCCTCGCAGTCGAGACGGGCTCGGTTGAGGTCTGAGCTGAAAGAGCTCATGTCCGACACCGAGGAAGAGGAGGCCTCATGGGGGGAGGAGGAGGACCCCAGATATTTCTCCTCAGAGGAGTCTGTGGGCCTTCCCTCCGACCCCACTCCTTCACCGGAGAGGAAGCTCTCGCCCCCTCAGAGCCTCTCCTTTGTCAGGGACATGTCTATTTGCATTCCCTTTCCCATGGTCACTGTGGATGAGCCGAGGGCTGAGATGCTCGAAGTCCTCGACTATCCATCACCACCTAGAGAGTCTTCCACGGTGCCGTTGCACAATGGCCTTAAGGAGACACTGCTTCGGAACTGGCTGAAGCCCCTATCTAATCCCAACATCCCCAAGAAAGCGGTGTCCCAATACAGGATCCACTCTGACCCAGAGTTGATGCGGCCTCAATTGCCTCATGACTCGGCGGTCGTGGACTCTGCTCTCAAGCGAGCACGGAGTTCGAGGGATACCGCCTCGCGCCCCCGGGGCGGGAGTCTCGCTCTCTGGACTCGTTTGGGAGGAAGGCCTACCAATCGTCCATGCTTGTGACCCGCATCCAGTCATACCAGCTCTACACGAGCATTCACATGCGGAACAATGTGAGGCAACTGGCGGACCTGGTCGTCAAGCTCCCCCTGGAGCAGTCCAGGCCTTTTCAGGAGGTGGTCAGGCAGCTGAAGGCGTGCAGAAAGTTCCTGTCCAGGGGTATCTATGACACCTGTGATGTGGCATCTCGAGCTGCGGCCCAAGGTATAGTGATGCGCAGACTCTTGTGGCTGCGTGCCTCTGACCTGGACAACCGCACCCAGCAGTGACTGGCGGATGTCCCTTGACGGGGGGATAACATTTTCGGCGAGAAGGTCGAGCAGTTAGTGGACCAACTACACCAGCGGGAAACCGCTCTCGACAAGCTCTCCCACCGGGCGCCTTCAGCATCCACCTCAGCAGGTGGACGTTTTTCCCGGGCCCGGCAAGCTGCACCCTAAGCCTACAGCAAGCGTAGGTACACCCAGCCGGCTCGAAGGCCTCATCAAGCACAGGGACAGTCCCAGCGCGCTCGTTCCTGTCAACAGCGTGCGCCTAAGCAGCCCCCTGCGGCTCCACAGCAAAAGCAGGGGACGGGATTTTGACTGGATCCATGGGAACATAGCCGCCATCAAAGTGTCCGTGCCGGACGACCTGCCAGTCGGGGGGAGATTGAAAGCTTTTCACCAAAGGTGGCCTCTTATAACCTCCGACCAGTGGGTTCTCCAAATAGTGCGGTGCGGATACACCCTGAATTTGGTCTCGACCCCACCAAATTGCCCACCGGGAGCCCAATCCTTCAGCTCCCATCACAAGCAGGTACTTGCAGAGGAGCTCTCCGCCCTTCTCAGCGCCAATGCGGTCGAGCCCGTGCCACCCGGGCAGGAAGGGCAGGGATTCTATTCCAGGTACTTCCTTGTGGAAAAGAAAACAGGGGGGATGCGCCCCATCCTAGACCTGAGAGGCCTGAACAAATATCTGGTCAAAGAGAAGTTCAGGATGCTTTCCTTGGCCACCCTTCTACCAATGATTCAGAAAGACGATTGGCTATGTTCTCTGGATTTAAAGGACGCTTACACTCACATCCCGATACTGCCAGCTCACAGACAGTATCTCAGATTCCATCTGGGGACACGGCACTTTCAGTATTGTGTGCTGCCCTTTGGGCTCGCCTCTGCACCACGGGTCTTCACGAAGTGTCTCGTGGTGGTTGCGGCGTATCTATGGAAGCTGGGGGTGCACGTGTTCCCGTATCTTGACGATTGTCTGGTCAAGAACACCTCAGAGGTAGGAGCTCTTCGGTCCATGCAGTGCACTATTCACCTTCTGGAGCTGCTGGGGTTTGTGATAAATTACCTGAAGTCCCATCTCCAGCCAGTCCAATCTCTGGAATTCATAGGAGCTCTGCTGAATTCTCAGACGGCTCAGGCCTTTCTTCCCGAGGCGAGGGCGCAGAATCTCCTGTCCCTCGCTTCCCAGAGCAGAGCGTCTCAGAAGGTCACAGCTCGACAGATGTTGAGACTCCTGCGTCATATGGCCTTCACGGTTCATGTGACTCGCATGGCTCGCCTTCACATGAGATCTGCTCAATGGACCCTAGCTTCCCAGTGGTGCCAAGCTACCGGGAATCTAGAAGATATCATCCGCCTGTCTGCCAGTTGCCGCAATTCTTTGCACTGGTGGACCATTCGGACCAATGTGACCCTGGGACGTCCATTCCAAATTCCGCAGTCCACGAAGGTGCTGACGACGGATGCATCTCGCCTGGGGTGGGGAGCTCATGTCGATGGGCTCCACACCCAGGGACTGTGGTCCTTCCAGGAATAAGATCTTCAGATCAACCTCCTGGAGCTCCGAGCGGCCTGGAACGCACTGAAGGCCTTCAGAGATCGGCTGTTTTACCAAATTATCCAAATTCGGACAGACAATCAGGTTGCAATGTATTATATCAACAAGCAGGGGGGCACCGGATCTCGCCCCCTGTGTCAGGAAGCCGTCAGGATGTGGCGTTGGGCTTGCCAGTTCGGCATGCTTCTCCATGCCACATACCTGGCAGGCGTAAACAACAGTCTGGCCGATAGGCTGAGCAGAGTCATGCAACCGCACAAGTGGTCGCTTCATTCCAGAGTGGTACGCAAGATCTTCCGAGAGTGGGGCACCCCCTCGGTGGACCTTTTCGCCTCTCAGACCAACCACAAGCTGCCTCTGTTCTGTTCCAGAGTACAGGCACACGGCAGACTGGCATTGGATGCCTTTCTCCTCCATTAGGGGAACGGCCTCCTGTATGCTTATCCTCCCATACCTTTGGTGGGGAAGACCTTGCTGAAGATCAAGAAAGACCACAGCACCATGATTCTGATAGCGCCTTTTTGGCCCCGTCAGATCTGGTTCCCTCTACTTCTGGAGTTGTCCTCCGAAGAACCGTGGAGATTGGAGTGTTTTCCGATTCTCATTTCGCAGAATGATGGAGCGCTTCTGCACCCCAACCTTCAGTCTCTGGCTCTCATGGCCTGGATGTTGAGGGCGTAGACTTTGCTTCGTTGGGTTTGTCTGAGGGTGTCTCCCGCGTCTTGCTTGCCTCTAGAAAGGATTCCACTAAAAAGAGTTACTTTTTCAAGTGGAGGAGGTTTGTCGTTTGGTGTGAGAGCAAGGCCCTAGAACCTCGTTCTTGTCCTGCACAGAACCTGCTGGAATACCTTCTGCACTTATCAGAGTCTGGTCTCAAGACCAATTCAGTAAGGAATCACCTTAGTGCGATTAGTGCTTACCATCATCGTGTAGAGGGTAAAGCCATCTCTGGAGAGCCTTTAGTCGTTCGATTTATGAGAGGCTTGCTGTTGTCAAGGCCCCCTGTCAAGCCTCCTGCAGTGTCATGGGATCTCAACGTCGTCTTCACCCAGCTGATGAAACCTCCTTTTGAGCCACTGAATTCATGCCATCTGAAGTACTTGACGTGGAAGGTCATTTTCTTGGTGGCAATTACTTCAGCTCGTAGAGTCAGTGAGCTTCAAGCCCTGGTAGCTCATGCTCCTTATACCAAATTTCATCATAACAGAGTAGTGCTCCGCACTCACCCTAAGTTCCTGCCAAAGGTGGTGTCGGAGTTCCATCTTAACCAGTCAATTGTCTTGCCAACATTCTTTCCAAGACCACATACCCGCCCTGCTGAACGTCAGTTGCACACATTGGACTGCAAGCGAGCGTTGGCCTTCTATCTGGAGCGGACACAGCCCCACAGACAGTCCGCCCAATTGTTTATTTCTTTCGACCCCAATAGGAAGGGGGTCGCTGTCGGGAAACGCACCATCTCCAATTGGCTAGCAGATTGCATTTCCTTCACTTACGCCCAGGCTGGGCTGACTCTTGAGGGTCATGTCACGGCTCATAGTGTTAGAGCCATGGCAGCGTCAGTGGCCCACTTGAAGTCAGCCACTATTGAAGAGATTTGCAAGGCTGCAACGTGGTCATCTGTCCACACATTCACATCACATTACTGCCTCCAGCAGGATACCCGATGCAACAGTCGGTTCGGGCAGTCGGTGCTGCAGAATCTGTTTGGGGTTTGAATCCAACTCCACCCTCCAGGACCCGATTTTATTCTGTTCAGCCTGCACTCTTAGTTAGTTGTTCTTCGTAGGTCAATTTCTGTTATACCCTCGCCGTTGCGAGGTTCAATTGACCTGGGATACCCCAGTCGTGAGAACAAGCAGCCTGCTTGTCCTCGGAGAAAGCGAATGATACATACCTGTAGCAGGTGTTCTCCGAGGACAGCAGGCTGATTGTTCTCACCTACCCTCCCTCCTCCCCTTTGGAGTTGCGTTTTACTCATTCCTTTGCTTGTCATTCAACTGAGCGGGAACGGTCGCGCACGGGCGGGAAGACGGTCACGCATGCGCGGTGGGCGTGCCCTGCGTGCGGCACCGCCCGCGAAGTTTTCTTCCTGTTTGTGGGGGCTGTCGTGGACGTCAATCCAGTCGTGAGAACAATCAGCCTGCTGTCCTCGGAGAACACCTGCTACAGGTATGTATCATTTGCTATCCCTGCACGCAAATGCAAAAAATCACCCTGGTAGTGAAGTCTGACCCCTATCCTCCTGACCCTCACTCCCCTTTGGTGGTGGAGTACTGGTGGAGGGGTCCCCCGAACCCAACCCTCCCTCAATACCTTCAGATTTGAGGAGGAGGGACTAGCATTCCCTCCTCCTAAATGGGTGCCACATCAAATGGTGTTGCCTTGCCCGGTGCATTCAGGGATGCATTGGGCATAGCTTAGCTTAAAATAAGTCCCGCCCAGTGCATACCAGGATGGGCAGGGCAGATCGCTGCCATTTTGAGTTGGTGCTTGCTGAAAAAGAAGGAATGCTAGTCTCTCCTCCTCCAACTTTGAAGGTACTGGGGGGAGGGGGTTGGGTTGGGAAGACCCCTCCACCACTAGTCCACCAGGGAAAACTTTCAGGGTGGGCAGGTCAAGTTGGGCGCCCTGTCACGGGTGCAGTGAGGGGCAGGAGGACAGGGGTTCCACTGGACCACCAGGGTGTTTTTGTGTATTTTCGCACGGGAGGGGGGACCCCGGGTCCTTAGCAGTGGGGGGTCTGGGGATCCACAACCTCAGGGTTGTCAGTGACAGCCTGGGCTGACACTTGATAGTCCTGCTCACACTGACAGCCCTCATTCTGGGTATGTGTTCTAAAGTTTAACGCACAAATACATGCGCCATCCGCTTTCTTTGCTCCCTCATGATGGAAGCTAATATCTTGCATATGATTTGCATACTTTTAGCTTTGATTATGAGGGAGTTAGTTTAGGGCACTGCGATGTTCTGTGCAGTGCCAGAGTTTTGATCATTGGGCCCAAAGTATTTATGAACCTGCAAGTAGCATAAGGAAGCTGAATATTTGCCCTTACATGATTTTGATACAGTAGTTAAACGTGAGAGTAATTGCAGTCTTAAGAGCAGTTGATTATTGCTGCCTGAAAAGTTGAGGAATGCTCTGTGCTGCTATGAAATAATTAGCTCTTTCTAGAGAGAACTTCCAACTGTACCCTGATATGTTGAACTCACAAGGAGCTCTCTTTGACATGGTGAAAGTTTTAAGAAGAGCACTAGCAGTAAACTTGATTTAGATCATGCCCAGCACACCCTGGTTTAAAATATGCTGCACATTTTTGACTTGGTGCTTCACAAAACGTTTCTTATAAACTATTCCTTGCTGGTAGAATTTATTAGTAGTACTTGTCATGGTGTCGCTTTTGATGTTGCTGTTGAAAGTTTTATGGGTTGAACACACAGGGCACATTATGTACTAAGCACAAAGCTTTGGTCAGTGGTATCAGAAGCAGGCAGGAGCGTGATATAATTCTCCACTCTTCTCCCAAGGCCATGAGTTGGAAGAATTAGTGCATCAAATGACTCAGAAGTGTATAAGTACATAAGGTGGTGATAGTGATAGAGAGTGTTTGAGAAATTTTGTGGTGGTAGTAGGGTGACGGTATGATAAGGCTGAACAGTATGATAAGGCTGAACTCCGCTCTCAGGACAAATCCCTCCTTTCAGTACCCTTCTCCACCACCGCCAACTCCAGGCTCCGCCCTTTCTGCCTCGCCTCACGCCATGCATGGAACGGACTCCCTGAACCCATACGCCAGGCCCCCTCCCTGCCCATCTTCAAATCATTGCTCAAAGCCCACCTCTTCAATGTCGCCTTCGGCACCTAACCACTACACCTCTACTCAGGAAATCTAGACTGCCCCAACTTGACATTTCGTTCTTTAGATTGTAAGCTCCTTTGAGCAGGGACCGTCCTTCGTTGTTAATTTGTTCAGCGCTGCGTAACCCTAGTAGCGCTCTAGAAATGTTAAGTAGTAGTAGTAACTTAGTACATAGGTACATTGGGAAGGTTTTGGGGGATAACTGATGTGTGAGAGATGAAGTGATGGTGATTTCTATCCAGGCGCCCATGTTTGGAAGTGGCTCTTTAGGTATAGATCATATTTGTCCAGGCCAAGTTAGGTTATAATTTACATGGCATGGAACTACATATCAATCATGTGTATAAAGATTAAAAAAAGGTTAATTTAGGCATCTTGGATAAATACATGAAGCTATGCAAACGGAAAGTCTCCTGTATTTATAAGTACATCAGGCATTACCACTCTTTTAATTTGAATTGTACACATTCTTTCTGAAATGTGTACTGTTTCAGGGAAAAAAAAAGAATCTGAAAGAACTTGTTGACTATATTGTTGCAGGTTCGCCTTACCCATGATATTAGACATAAGAATGTGGTCACTTTTCATGAATGGTATGAAACAAGTAATCATCTGTGGCTTGTAGTGGAGCTATGCACAGGTAATGTTTAAATCTTTTTATTAAACCAGTTTCAGAGAATGTACAGTACAGCAGGCACGAAATACATGAAAAGCTCTGGTCAATATAATTATATCAGACATCCATAACCAGTGAACCAATGCATGTTTGCCTTCTCCCACACAGCCCCCTCCCCCCAAACCTAATTCTGTAAGTCAAGTGTCATACTAAATTGAAGGAGGCCTAACCCTGTTGGTTTAGAATCCTACTATGAGCAGCTAGCTGCAACGTTGCCCAAAATCTCTCCAAAATGCGCTTGCGGAGATGGAAAGTCATGAACCTCAAAGCACTCCATGGTCAACAAAGAGATCATCTGAGTCCTCGAGTACACAAATGTGGGCGTTGTTGAGTCCATCCAGCAAAGTAATATCAATTTTTTTTTTACCCATCGACAGAGGAATCCCTGCAATCCAGGGGGTACAGTAACAGCTATTGCAAAAGTATCAAAAAGCAGTCCTGGCCTTAAGTCCATCCAGCAAGCCCAAGGTTGTAGAGCATGTTGTACTATTTGCACCTATAAGGTTTGTATTACTGGGCACTGTCAAAACATATGGCTCAGATTCGCCTCGGAGGCAGAACATTTTGCACAGGTGCCAGACACACACAGTGCTGCCCTATGAGCCCGAGAGGTTGAGATGTATAATCTGAGCATAAACTTGTATTTCAGTTCCCACAGTGTAACATTCATGCTCAAGATTCCCTCCTGAATGTGAGCTGCCGTTATAGGCACCGAGAGCTCAGCAGACCAACGGGACGCATAACGGGCATAATCCAGAACCTCTGTTGTGTCTTTCAAAAATCTATGATGAAATGTTAATAGGACTGGGTTTTGTGAGCTCAAGGTCAAGGCTTCATTAAAAATATCTTGTACATCCTCACTTAAATTCACCCATCACAGGCTTGTATGCAAAATAGTCTGTTGACTGGAGTGAAAAGGTAGTTCAGAGCTCCGTGAAAGGTTGTAGTTTGCCTTTCTCGGTCAAAACCTGATGCAAGTATTTTAGCCTGTTGGAGCACCATCACACCAACACCGGAAAATCAGTCGCAACAGGAAAGTCTGGATTATGATGTAGAGCAATGTAAGAGGTGGCGCATGCTGTAAACTGATGTTGCCTGCAAAGCCACCACCAGTTACTTCGAGCTGTAGAGAGAATAGGATTGTTGGAGTGCAATGGGAGAGCAGCCCAACAACATATAGTGCAGCCAGCTAAAATGTTCTGGGCCAAGAAACTCTAATTCTAGTGCGGTAGCAGAGAAAGAAATAGTTTGTATCAATTATTAATATGACACATTGCACATTCTAATGTAAGATATCGGATATTCAAAAGGCCTAGCCCTCATGCGCTCCCGATTTCTGGCAGTCTGGCTTTCCTTCAACACCAAAGGTAATCCTGCAGCGCTTTGCATATTGCTGTTTCATTCTGAGGTTTCAGGTATAAAGGCAACATCTGGAAAGCATACAGTCAGCGAGGAGCTACCATCATGTTGAACAGATGAACCCTGCACAGCAGGTATAGCGGGTAGGAGCACCAGAGCTTCAACAATCTGATAGTATCCTGTATGGTAAATATATGCACCATAACATGATAATTCATACTTTGCTGGTGGTAGAGTTTGGGGGGACATGGGTGGAGTTTGCGCACATGTGTGTGTAACCCGGGTCTCATTCGGGTAGCTCCGGACCTAGGTGCTTAAAACAGTCACTGCTCATTCAGGCCACGCTTACCACACTCGGATCTTCAGTGAAACTCCAGTCGAGCAGCGGAGTTGGTCAATGGTTCGGAATAGTGATCCAGGGGTTTGAGAGACACTTTACCAGGTAGGATTCCACCCCGCCCTTCAGTCAAGGTACCACTCTGCACTTTGGGAGGTTTTATAAACAAGCTTAACTTTTATTGAACTTGGCTTCAACAGGCACTTGACAACTCAATTCATGTCCTCTAGTCCGGAATAGCGATCTGGGGGTTTGGGAGACACTTTACCAGGTAGGATTCCACACCCCCCCCTTCAGTCAAGGCACCATTCTGCACTTCGGGAGGTTTTATAAACAACTTTTATTGAACTTGGCTTTAACAGGCAGTTGACATCTTGATCTTTCCTTTCAGTACAATCCAACTGTTTGAACTCGCAAACAGTTTTATGTTTAAATCATTTTTTATTGATGGCACATTACCAAAATAACATTTGCATATAGAAATCAGGTTTTCACCTTGAACCATCAGTAATTTTATAAACCCCACCTCACCGTTCCAACTCCCCCCCCCCCCCCCCCCCCCCCACTAACCTTTCCTTCTCATCTTTCATTACCAACTTATACTATCTTAAATTGTCCATCGCACAGGTTAGATCTATGCATTCAGAATGCTGCTTCGCGCCGTCAGAGTCAAAGTGTTCCAGAACGGGCTCCAGCAACACTGGAGCTCCTCTCCTGCTGCTGACGAAATGTCATGTATTTCCATTCTTGCAAGGAAAATCATTTTCGTTCTGCAATACTGTATTTTTTTTCTCAATTTTTTATTTATACAGTTTTATACAATTAAACCAATATCAACAGGTCAAATTTCACAGTTGATTGATACAACTTTGGTGTTCTTATACAGCTACATTATGATAACTATGAACAAAAATTGCTAAGCAAGAGATAAACCCCACCCACCCTCCCTACTCCCCCTCCCTACTCCCCCCCACCCCTTAGAGTGTCTGTGCAGTTGGTTCTATACGCTCACGTTTGTAGATAACCAAGTGTTATAAGGGTCCCATATCTTCAGATGGTGAGCCAATCGTCCTTTGTGCAATGCGGTGAGTTTAGACATCAACTGGATATAGTTCAATTTTTCCAGCACAGCTGGCAGGCCTGGTATCTGAGGTTTCTTGCAGGCTGCCGCCAGCACCAGCTTGCCCGCTACAAACACCTGCGTGGCAAACTGGTGAACATGCTTTTTGACTGCTGGCGGTCTAAAATGTAAAAGACAGTAGTCCATTTTCATCTGATATTGAGTGGCTGTCACTGATTTTACAAAGTCCAATATACTCTTCCAGTATCAAGCTGCATGAGCACAGGACCACTAAATAATGTACATATCCCCCTCCATCCCGCAGTCCCTCCAACACAGGGCCGAGCCCGAGTTACACATTTTAACCAGGCGGCTGGGAGTGTAGTACCAGCTATACAAGATTTTATGCCCATTTTCTACCATAGCGCTGGATACTGAAACTCTAAGCAATGAGCGGAAGGCCAATACCCATTGTGTTAGGTCATATGTGGCCCCAAGTGCAGTTTCCCATCTATGTGTGTAGTACTCTACCGGGTAGGTACGGGCTAGAAGCGCTTTATAGAGCCTGGAGACACCTCCTCTCCCTTCTCCTCCCGTCAATTCTTTTTCCAATTATGTTTCTGCCAGACTGAGTTCCTCCGCCGCTCTACGGCGAATAAAATCTTTTGCCTGACAGTATTGAAATGCTTGCAGCGGGGAAAGTTCATGTTCCTGGCAAAGTGTTTGCAATGATGGTGTCTGGCCTTGTTCATACATTTGTCCCAGCTCGCAGAGACCTATGTTCTCCCATTCCCTGTATGCTGTGTCTACCCGGGCCAAAATGTGGGGCAAATCTTAGGTATGTATGCTTAAAGTATATTCGCTCCGGGAAAAATTGCTCCCTGATCTTACACCAAATAGTGAGTGGCCACTGGATAATTGAGGGACTCCTCTTAGTTATTTCTTTAAGCCTATGTATCGGTAACCAGAGTATTGCACGGAGTGGGTATGGATCTAGCCAACTCTGCTCTATACAGGTCCATATTTTCCCTGTATCCTGTAGCCAAATTGCGCAGGTGAGCTGCATAGTAATAGTTGCGGAAGAAGGGAACCCCCATGCTCCCTCTGTCCCTAAACTGATACATTGTCTCCCGCCGTACCTGTGGCGGTCTCTTCCTCCAAATAAAAGAGAATACTCTACCCTGTAGACCCCGGAAGAAGGAATCCGGGATAAATATTGGAAGGGCCATAAATAGGTAAAGAAGTTTTGGAAGAACCACCATATTTATAGCATTAATCCTACCTATCCAGGATAAATCCAAGCCTTCCCAACGCTCTAGCTCCTGGAACAAGTCCTGCACTTTATTAGGGAAGTTATTATTAAAGATATCTTCAAGGCGGCGCGGTATGTTAACCCCTAGATACCTAATGTACTTGCTGGCCCATCTATATGGAAACTGCTCTTTCAACAATTTTAAGTTGGTACTAGTTAAGTTCACATCAAGAGCTTCTGACTTCTCAAAGTTGATTTTAAATCCGGAGACAGCCCCATATGTTTTTATTTCATCCCCTATGATCGGGAAGGCTGTTACAGGATCTTTTATAATAAGCAAGATGTCATCTGCAAATAATAAGATTTTAGTTTCAAATCCCCTCCAATACTGTATTGTAGGGTACCTATTAGATGTCCATTCTGTCAATATGGCTTGCTTTGCTACCATGATAGCTTTACGTGCAAATTTTGTAATCCCTTTGCGAAGAGGTTGATTCAAGGCAGGGTATCCAAGCAAAAGTGCTGAATTATAATTCCACTTTACGCTCCACATCCTTGCCACCTGCGCTATTATATCTTTCCAAAATTTTGTAATCCTTCCACATATCCAAAACATATGGCTTAGGGTGGCCCCTTCTGCTCTGCATTTAGGACATGAACCCCATGGTGACACTCCCATGTGGAATGTACGCCTAGGCGCTATATATGCGCGTACTGCAATTTTATATTGCATTTCCCAGTACATGGCGGACTTTGCAGTTTGTCGTATTGCCAGAATATGGGTTCTCAACTGCTCCAATGTGAGTTCTATCGGAATGTCTATCTTCTACGCCTGCAGAATCTGCCAGTAATTTAATTCCAGCATCGTGTCTTTGATGTGTCTATGGGGAAACGCTAGTGGCACTTTCCCTTGAGCCTCAAGAGAATATGCTGCCGATATTTCCTCTTGAACATCTGTCAGATCACTCCACTGTAGCGTATCAATCTAATGTCCAAGTTGAGCATAATGAAACATGTCCCCACTGAGAATACCAAATTCAGTTTGTAAATCCTTTAAAGGTTTAAGTTTCCCATCTGGGGTAAGTACTTGCAAGATGTACTCCATCCCTTTTCTCTGCCATCTGCGGAAAGCTGGGTAAAGCGTACCCGGTTGAAACATTGGATTAGTACAGATTGGCAAAAATGGCGTCACCTTCGGTGAAAAGTTGTCGCGTGCTCGAGGACCTTGGCATACTGTCAGGCTTCTTCCCCGGGAGCACTGGATTCGTGAGTCCGTGGGCCACTACCGTGGAGCGGCAGTGGCAGGCAAGATCACCTCCAAGGTAGAGATAAGACAAAACTGGACCGGAACCCCGGACTGGAGTTCTACACAGGAATACACGGAACTGGAACGCACCGGACGGGTGCGCACTGGAGTGGAGCCCGCTGGACTGGAACACACTGGAGGGCCCCACAGGACTGGAACATACAGGAGTGAAACCCGCTGCACTGGAACACACTGGACCTAGGCTTCACCTACGCTTGACCACCTTTCCCCGAGGGTTGAGCCCTCAGGTTCTGGCAGCCGGTAGGACTTACAGGAAAACCCGGAACTGGAACTTGCAAGCAGGAACAGCAGGAATGAAGATCCAGGAGTGCCCCCTGGCACCTAGGCGCAGGCAAGGCCGACAGGCAGGGACTGTCCGGGTTCTGGCAGTCGGCAAGTTTAAACACAATGACTAGTAAACTGTACCTAGGCTAATAGAAACGCTATACCCAGGCAAACCAGTCATACACAAGAAACATACACAGAGCACACTCAGGAGACTTGAAAGCTATACACCCGCTAACAACAAAGCTGTGCCCAAGCTAACAAGTCATGCACTGGAAACAAACACAGAGCACTAGCAAAGCTATACACAGGCTAACAAGCCACACGGTGCCTAAGCTGGCTAGTCTAAACAAACACAGAGCACTAGCAAAGCTATACACAGGCTAACAAGCCACACGGTGCCTAAGCTGGCTAGTCTAAACAAACACAGAGCACTAGCAAAGCTATACACAGGCTAACAAGCCACACGGTGCCTAAGCTATCTAGTCAAACATAGAAACTCACACAGAGCAAACACTGAAACAGTGTACAGAGCACTCTATACACCAGGGCCCTAGATGAAATGCAAAGGCCAGGCCTGTAGTCTCTAAATGATTAATAAAGCCCTTCCACACCAGAGGCACACTGCAGCAATCACCTTGCATCCAAACAGAGGCTTGACACACAGAGAAGTCAGCCCAGCGGGAGCCATCTTGGATACTGGCATAGAGGAGTCGGCGGCAGCCATCTTGGAAAAGGCATAGCCCACACAGGTGAGGTTCAGTAGGGCAATCAGCACACAGAGCCAGAGAGAAACTAAGACAGAGACAGACACAGAGACAAGCAGAAGCCAGCACAGCCACTGACTCCCAGAAACAGGGTAAGTCTGAGGGTGGTCACGACCACAGACGTAACAAAAGTTCTCCGAGGACAAGCAGGCTGCTTGTTCTCACTGATGGGTGACATCCACGGCAGCCCCTCCAATCGGAATCTTCACTAGCAAAGGCCTTTGCTAGCCCTCGCGCGCCGATGCGCACCGCGCATGTGCGGCCGTCTTCCCGCCCGAAACCGGCTTGTGCCGGCCAGTCTTCTTTTCTCCGCGCTCGGTACGGTTGTGTTGTACCGTTCGTGCCCCGAAAAGTCGACCTCGCGCGTCGTTTTCGACTACTTTCTGTGAGAAATTCCAGAAATTATTTGGATTAACCACTTTTGGTTTTTCCTTCCCCGTTAAGTTTTCTTTCGTCGTCGGGGTAGGCCTTACTTAGGCCCCGGTCGAAATTTCCCTTTTTTCTGTGCCAAATTTCGCCATTTCGTCTTTCGATTTCGCCGGCGTGATTTTTCCGCTCATGACATCGAAGCCTTCCAGCGGCTTCAAGAAGTGCACCCAGTGCGCCCGGGTAATCTCGCTCACTGACAGGCACGCGTCGTGTCTTCAGTGTCTGGGGGCTGGGCACCGCCCTCAGGCCTGTAGTCTGTGTTCCCTTTTGCAAAGGCGGACTCAGGTAGCGAGGTTAGCCCAGTGGAACATTTTGTTCTCGGGCTCTTCGTCGGCATCGGCACCGGGGGTATCGAGTGCATCGACGTCTTCAGCGTCCAGACCTTCAACCTCGGCGGCCAGTGCATCGATGACACAAAATTATTCAGGGTCGTCAAGTCGCAGGAGGAATGTGAACGATTACAGGAGGACCTTGCGAGACTGGGAGAATGGGCGTGCAAGTGGCAGATGAAGTTCAATGTTGACAAGTGCAAAGTGATGCATGTGGGTAAGAGGAACCCGAATTATAGCTACGTCTTGCAAGGTTCCACGTTAGGAGTTACGGATAAAGAAAGGGATCTGGGTGTCGTCGTCGATGATACGCTGAAACCTTCTGCTCAGTGTGCTGCTGCGGCTAGGAAAGCGAATAGAATGTTGGGTGTTATTAGGAAGGGTATGGAGTCCAGGTGTGCGGATGTTATAATGCCGTTGTATCGCTCCATGGTGCGACCGCACCTGGAGTATTGTGTTCAGTACTGGTCTCAAAAAAGATATAGTAGAATTGGAAAAGGTACAGCGAAGGGCGACGAAAATGATAGTGGGGATGGGACGACTTTCCTATGAAGAGAGGCTGAGAAGGCTAGGGCTTTTCAGCTTGGAGAAGAGACGGCTGAGGGGAGATATGATAGAAGTGTATAAAATAATGAGTGGAATGGATCGGGTGGATGTGAAGCGACTGTTCACGCTATCCAAAAATACTAGGACTAGAGGGCATGAGTTGAAGCTACAGTGTGGTAAATTTAAAACGAATCGGAGAAAATTTTTCTTCACCCAACGTGTAATTAGACTCTGGAATTCGTTGCCGGAGAACGTGGTACGGGCGGTTAGCTTGACGGAGTTTAAAAAGGGGTTAGATAGATTCCTAAAGGACAAGTCCATAGACCGCTATTAAATGGACTTGGAAAAATTCCGCATTTTTAGGTATAACTTGTCTGGAATGTTTTTACGTTTAGGGAGCGTGCCAGGTGCCCTTGACCTGGATTGGCCACTGTCAGTGACAGGATGCTGGGCTAGATGGACCTTTGGTCTTTCCCAGTATGGCACTACTTATGTACTTATGTACTTATGCATCGAGGCATCGGCCCTCTGCATCGGCGCCGAGACATCGGACAGCTGCATCGACGTCGGTGGTACCGGGACCTCGTCTGCTGATGTCGTCGGACGGTGGTGCTTCGTCTGGAGTGCAGGTGAGGGCTGTCCATTCCCCTGCTGGTGGCGGTGAGCCTTCGGGTGGGTCTCCCCCTACCCTGAGGGCTCCTGCGGTACAGCCCCCCCGAGACCGACCTTCTTCGGTCTCGGCCCCGAGGAAGCGACGGCTGGATTCTACGTCCTCCTCGTCGGTACCGGGAAGCTCTGGTGACATGCTTCGTCCCAAGAAGTCGAAGAAGCATCGTCACCGGTCCCCTTCCCATGTCGGTACCGAGAGCTCTGGGTCGCCGAAGGAGTCGGCACCCAGCAGGCATCGGCGCCGAGAGGACCGCTCACCCTCTGTTCAGGAGGTGTCGATGCGCTCCACTCTGGACAGCCCGGAAGAGCCTCCACGCCCGGAACAGGTTCTGACGTCGACGCCTGCATCGACCTCCATGCCTTTCTCTGCAGCCGCTCTGAACGAGAGCCTCCGGGCCGTTCTCCCAGAGATTCTGGGAGAGCTGTTGCCCCCTACCCCTCCGGTACCGGCGGTGCTTGCGCCACCGGTACCGTCGAGCGTGGCGCCGGCTGGCCCATCGCCCGAGGTGAGGTCTCCGGCGTCGGTGCCGCGTGCGGTGCCGGCTGCCGTCGCCTCCCAGGAAGGCTCCCCGACTACGTCGGCGGAGGGAGCTTCGCCGATGCGGGCGAGGGAGTCTACCTCTCGACGCCCCCATCGTGGACGTGGCTCCACGGAGTCGAGTCGGGCACGGTTGCAGACACAGGTCCGTGAACTTGTGTCTGACACCGAGGGTGAGGCCTCGTGGGAAGAGGAAGAGGACCCCAGATATTTCTCTGACGAGGAGTCTGAGGGTTTACCTTCCGATCCCACTCCCTCTCCTGAAAGACAGCTTTCTCTTCCTGAGAGTCTGTCTTTTGCTTCCTTTGTCCGGGAGATGTCTACGGCCATCCCCTTCCAGGTGGTTGTGGAGGACGAGCCCAGGGCTGAAATGTTTGAGCTCCTGGACTATCCTTCTCCACCTAAGGAAGCGTCCACTGTTCCCTTGCACCATGTCCTAAAAAAGACATTGCTTGCGAACTGGACCAAACCTTTAACTAATCCCCACATCCCCAAGAAGATCGAGTCCCAGTACCGGATCCATGGGGACCCAGATCTGATGCGCACTCAGTTGCCTCATGATTCTGGAGTTGTGGATCTGGCCCTAAAGAAGGCTAAGAGTTCTAGGGAGCATGCTTCGGCGCCCCCGGGCAAGGACTCTAGAACCTTAGACTCCTTTGGGAGGAAGGCCTACCATTCTTCTATGCTCGTGGCCAAAATTCAGTCTTACCAGCTCTACACGAGCATACACATGCGGAACAATGTGCGGCAGTTGGCGGGCTTGGTTGATGCGCTCCCCCCTGAGCAAGCCAAGCCATTTCAGGAGGTGGTCAGGCAGCTGAAGGCGTGCAGAAAATTCCTGGCCAGAGGGGTGTATGACACCTTTGATGTTGCGTCCAGGGCCGCTGCTCAAGGTGTGGTGATGCGCAGGCTCTCATGGCTGCGTGCCTCCGACCTGGAGAATAGAATCCAGCAGCGGATTGCGGACTCGCCTTGCCGTGCGGATAACATTTTTGGAGAGAAAGTCGAACAGGTGGTAGAGCAGCTCCACCAGCGGGACACCGCATTCGACAAGTTCTCCCGCCGGCAGCCTTCAGCCTCTACCTCTACAGGTAGAAGATTTTTGGGGGGAAGGAAGACTGTTCCCTACTCTTCTGGCAAGCGTAGGTACAATCCTCCTTCTCGACAGCCTGTGGCCCAGGCTAAGCCCCAGCGCGCTCGCTCTCGTCAGCAGCGTGCGACTCAGCAAGGCCCCTCGGCTCCCCAGCAAAAGCAAGGGACGAGCTTTTGACTGGCTCCAGCAGAGCATAGCCGACATCCAAGTGTCAGTGCCGGGCGACCTGCTAGTCGGAGGGAGGTTGAAAGCTTTTCACCAAAGGTGGCCTCTCATAACCTCCGAACAGTGGGTTCTCCAAATAGTCCGGCAAGGATACACCCTCAATTTGACCTCGAAACCTCCAAATTGTCCACCGGGAGCTCAGTCTTACAGCTTCCAGCACAAGCAGGTACTTGCAGAGGAACTCTCCGCCCTTCTCAGCGCCAATGCGGTCGAGCCCGTGCCATCCGGGCAAGAAGGGCTGGGATTCTATTCCAGGTACTTCCTTGTGGAAAAGAAAACAGGGGGGATGTGTCCCATCCTAGACCTAAGGGCCCTGAACAAATATCTGGTCAAAGAAAAGTTCAGGATGCTTTCCCTGGGCACCCTACTTCCCATGATTCAGGAAAACGATTGGCTATGCTCTCTGGACTTGAAGGATGCCTACACACACATCCCGATACTGCCAGCTCACAGACAGTATCTGCGATTTCAGCTGGGCACACGTCACTTCCAGTACTGTGTGCTACCCTTTGGGCTCGCCTCTGCGCCCAGGGTGTTCACAAAGTGCTTGGCTGTAGTAGCAGCAGCACTTCCCAGGCTGGGGGTGCACGTGTTCCCATATCTCGACGATTGGCTGGTGAAGAACACATCCGAGGCAGGAGCCCTGCAGTCCATGCAGATGACTATTCGCCTCCTGGAGCTACTGGGGTTTGTGATAAATTACCCAAAGTCCCATCTTCTCCCGGCGCAGAGACTCGAATTCATAGGAGCTCTGCTGGATTCTCGGACGGCTCGCGCCTATCTCCTAGAGGCGAGAGCCAACAACTTGTTGTCCCTCGTCTCGCGGGTGCGAGCGTCCCAGCAGATCACAGCTCGGCAGATGTTGAGATTGCTGGGCCACATGGCCTCCACAGTTCATGTGACTCCCATGGCCCGCCTTCACATGAGATCTGCTCAATGGACCCTAGCTTCCCAGTGGTTTCAGGCTGCTGGGGATCTAGAAGACGTGATCCACCTGTCCACGAGTTTTCTCGAATCCCTGTATTGGTGGACGATTTGGTCCAATCTGACTCTGGGACTTCCTTTCCAAATTCCTCAGCCACAAAAAGTGCTGACCACGGATGCGTCTCTCCTGGGATGGGGAGCTCATGTCGATTGGCTTCACACCCAAGGAAGCTGGTCCCTCCAGGAACGCGATCTACAGATCAATCTTCTGGAGTTACGAGCGATCTGGAACGCTCTGAAGGCTTTCAGAGATCGGCTGTCCCACCAAATTATCCAAATTCAGATAGACAACCAGGTTGCCATGTATTACATTAACAAGCAGGGGGGCACCGGATCTCGCCCCCTGTGTCAGGAAGCCGTCAGCATGTGGCTCTGGGCTCGCCGTCACGGCATGGTGCTCCAGGCCACATATCTGGCAGGCATAAACAACAGTCTGGCCGACAGGTTGAGCAGGATTATGCAACCTCACGAGTGGTCGCTCAATTCCCGTGTAGTGCGACAGATCTTCCAGGTGTGGGCACCCCCTTGGTAGACCTCTTCACCTCTCGAGCCAACCACAAAGTCCCTCAGTTCTGTTCCAGGCTTCAGGCCCAAGGCAGACTGGCATCGGATGCCTTCCTCCTGGATTGGGGGGAGGGTCTGCTGTATGCTTATCCTCCCATACCTCTGGTGGGGAAGACTTTGTTGAAACTCAAGCAAGACCGAGGCACCATGATTCTGATTGCTCCTTTTTGGCCGCGTCAGATCTGGTTCCCTCTTCTTCTGGAGTTGTCCTCCGAAGAACCGTGGAGATTGAAGTGTTTTCCGACCCTCATCACACAGGACGAAGGGGCGCTTCTGCATCCCAGCCTCCGGTCCCTGGCTCTCACGGCCTGGATGTTAGAGCGTAGACTTTGCCTCTTTGGGTCTGTCAGAGGGTGTCTCCCGTATCTTGCTTGCTTCCAGGAAAGATTCCACTAAGAGGAGTTACTTCTTTCTGTGGAGGAGGTTTGCCGTCTGGTGTGACAGCAAGGCCCTAGATCCTCGCTCTTGTCCTACACAGACCCTGCTTGAATACCTTCTGCACTTGTCTGAGTCTGGTCTCAAGACCAACTCTGTAAGGGTTCACCTTAGTGCAATCAGTGCATACCATTACCGTGTGGAAGGTAAGCCGATCTCAGGACAGCCTTTAGTTGTTTGCTTCATGAGAGGTTTGCTTTTGTCAAAGCCCCCTGTCAAGCCTCCTATAGTGTCATGGGATCTCAATGTCGTTCTCACCCAGCTGATGAAACCTCCTTTTGAGCCACTGAATTCCTGCCATCTGAAGTACTTGACCTGGAAGGTCATTTTCTTGGTGGCAGTTACCTCAGCTCGTAGAGTCAGTGAGCTTCAGGCCCTGGTAGCCCAGGCCCCTTACACCAAATTTCATCATAACAGAGTAGTCCTCCGCACTCACCCTAAGTTCTTGCCGAAGGTTGTGTCGGAGTTCCATCTGAACCAGTCAATTGTCTTGCCAACATTCTTTCCCCGTCCTCATTCCTGCCCTGCTGAACGTCAGCTGCACACATTGGACTGCAAGAGAGCATTGGCCTTCTACCTGGAGCGGACACAGCCCAACAGACAGTCCGCCCAATTGTTTGTTTCTTTTGATCCCAATAGGAGGGGAGTGGCTGTGGGGAAACGCACCATATCCAATTGGCTAGCAGATTGCATTTCCTTCACTTACGCCCAGGCTGGGCTGGCTCTTGAGGGTCATGTCACGGCTCATAATGTTAGAGCCATGGCAGCGTCGGTAGCCCACTTGAAGTCAGCCTCTATTGAAGAAATTTGCAAAGCTGCGACGTGGTCATCTGTCCACACATTCACATCTCATTACTGCCTGCAGCAGGATACCCGACGCGATAGTCTGTTCGGGCAGTCAGTTCTTCAGAACCTGTTTGGGCTTTAGGATCCAACTCCACCCCCCGAGGGCCCTGTTTGTTCTGTTCCAGGCTGCACTCTCAGTTAGTTGGTAAATTTTTTAGGTCAATCTCAGTTATGTCCTCGCCGTTGTGAGGCCCAATTGACCATGGTTGTTGTTTTGAGTGAGCCTGGGGGCTAGGGATACCCCATCAGTGAGAACAAGCAGCCTGCTTGTCCTCGGAGAAAGCGAATGCTACATACCTGTAGAAGGTATTCTCCGAGGACAGCAGGCTGATTGTTCTCACAAACCCGCCCGCCTCCCCTTTGTAGTTGTGTCTTCCCTTGTCTTTGTCTTGCTACATATGAGACTGGCCGGCACAAGCCGGTTTCGGGCGGGAAGACGGCCGCGCATGCGCGGTGCGCATCGGCGCGCGAGGGCTAGCAAAGGCCTTTGCTAGTGAAGATTCCGATTGGAGGGGCTGCCATGGACGTCACCCATCAGTGAGAACAATCAGCCTGCTGTCCTCGGAGAATACCTTCTACAGGTATGTAGCATTCGCTTTATGTAGTTTGCACACCCATTTCCATGTCGCCTTGGCAGAAGCCATGATGCCTGTTAGTCGAAGCACTTTTGGCATTTCTCCCCCGATCATATGTAAATGGGTCTGCAATAATCTCAGTTCAAGCTTTGTATTTGAGAAGTCTGACCTAGAGCGGAACCAATCACTCACATGTCTCATCCCACTAGCGACTGTTATTTATTTCATGCTTATTAGGCCCAAGCCACCATACTCTACCGGGGTTTGTAGAATTTGCTGGGACAGGCGTGCTCTTTTCCCGTTCCACAGAAAGGCTCGTAACATTTTGTCTAATTTCCATTCATCTTTCTTTTTCAAATATAATGGTAACAGCTGGTAAACATACAACCACTTAGGTACTATACACATCTACTATAATAAAACGCACCCTCAACATTCTGAGGACACTGACGTCACTGAAGTCACTCAGACTCCCAGAACGGTTCGTGGATTCATGGTGGTGAAGCCACCCCACTGACCCCTGCCCCGCCCTTGCGTCAAATGTCATGACGTCGAGGGTGGAAAAAAAAAAGTAAACTAAAGAAACGGATCGCACCCACGGTTTCCCTACTCCTCCCCCTGCCGACCCACCCGCGGAAAGGGAAACCACCTCCAGAGCTCCGGAGTCCAAGTGACTCCGGAGACCACTGTTCCGACATCCAACACCCCCCCCCCCCCCACCCGCGCACCAAAGCTCAAAAAGTAGAAGCCCCGCCCACATCTGGCAGTGCTTCCTGAAATCCCTGCCCCCCCACACACACACTCACTCACTCATGTGGCAACCCCCCCACCACCACACACACACACACACACACTCAGTCTCTCATATCGCACCGCTTCCTGAACCCCCCCCCCCCACACACACTCTCGCTCATCTGGCAGTGCTTCCTGAAGCCCCCCCACACACACACACATGTGGAAACACTTGATAAACTGCCCCCCCCCACACACTCATCTCGCAGCACTTCCAGACCCCCCCACACACCCCTCTTCTTCCAAGCTGAAACCCCCAACACCCCCACACACCCCTCCAATACACACACACACACACACTCTTTCTCACTCTCATCTGCCAGCGCTTCCTGAACCCCCCTCCTCCCCACACACACTCACTCTCTCTCTCATCTGCCAACGCTTCCTGAAACCCCATATACACACACACAGACACTCACTCTCTCTCATCTGGCAGCGCTTCCTGAAACCCCTGCCCCCCCCCCCCCCCCCCACACACACACTCACTCACTAATCTGGCAGCCGTTCCTAAACCCCCCCCACACACACTTACTCAATCTCATTTGGCCCCGCTTCCTGAACCCTCCCCCCCCCACACACTCTCACTCTTCTGCCAGTGCTTCCTGAACCCATGCCCCCAACCACACACACTCACTCTCATCTGGCAATGCTTGATAAACCGCCCCCCCCTCCCACACACACACTCACTCACTTATCTGGCAGCAGTTCCTGAACCCCCACACCCCTCTTCTTCCAAGCTGACAACATACCCACACAACACACACACACTCTCCCTCATCTGGCAGCGCTTCCTGAAACTCCATACACACACACACTCACTCACTCACTCTCTCTCTCATCTGGCAGCACTTCCTGAACCCCCCCCCCCCCCCCCCCCCCCCACACACACACACACACTCTCTCACTCTCTCTCATCTCGCAGCGCTTCCTGAAACCCCATACACACACACTCACTCTCTCTCTCTCATCTGGCAGCGCTTCCTGAAACCCCATACACACACACACACTCTCTCACTCTCTCTCATCTCGCAGCGCTTCCTGAAACCCCATATACACACACTCACTCTCTCTCTCTCATCTCGCAGCGCTTCCTGAAACCCCACACACACTCACTCACTCTGTCATCTGGCATCGCTTCCTGAACCCCCCCCACACACACACTCACTCTCTCACTCGCATCTGGTAGCGCTTCCTGAACCCCCGCACCCCTCTTCTTCCAACCTGAACCCCCCCCCAACACATCCCCCCTCCCCCTTCACCACCACACCAATTCCTTGGGTGCAGTGGCAGGAATCTCAGACACCAGAGAGAAAGGGGGGGGGCCTCACACCAGAGAGACACAGGAAGGGAGGTATCTCTGTCACACACACACTCTCTCTCTCACATACAATGTCTTTCTGACTCTCACTCTCACACACTCTGTCTCACACTGTATCACATTCACTCTCTATGTGTCACACAGTCACTCACACACTCGCTTGGTCTCATACACTCACTCTCACAGAGAATCTGTGTCTCACACCATAGGCGGTCAGTGGCCCAACTGTTTGGGGAGGCTAAAGGGGGCGGGGTTAGGGGTGGAGCCAGGGGTGGAGCTTAAATCCATAATTGTCTGATAACACACAGAAAAAAAATAAATAAATAAAAATAAAAGTCACAATACCTTTTTATTAAATTTAGATATTAGATATGTATCATATGTCAAAGAATAAAGTGGTTGCTCAAAGCATATACTAACCACAATCGCTCAACTGTAAAAAGCTATGCACAAATTTGTGCAAAAACACACTCAGAACCTTACTGTACCATAACACTAGGCAGACCCTAATACACCAATATACCACCCATATGGAAAATGCAGACCGTCAACAATATGAAACAAGGGATCATAATATCACAATTCTCATGTTGAGCCACAAAACACCCTTTTAGGGTGGATAGTGTTCACAATGAGCTCCTTTTATTAACAACTATATGTAGATCCTTCAAGAGGTAGTGTGTCGTGATTTAGGCTCTAAAACCCTTTCTGATGTTTTGGTGCCACCTCAGTAAGGCCAATACACAATCTCTCCACTGCAAAACACTATACACAAACTTGTGCAAAAACACGCTCATAACCTTAGCAAACCATAACAGCACTAATTCCAAGGACAGGACGAGCTACAACCTTATGCGTGGAAAGGCAGCACTGTAATTACACCGGGCTCTAAAACCTAGTGAAACAAAAAAAACCCCAAAAGGGCTGTAAATACTACACACTAGTAGAATACTGCACCTTGATTACACATGAAAAACACACGACACAACAGATATGAAGGCAAAACTGGAAAGTTACCTCAAGAAGTCAGACTCAGCATGCAGCAATACTAGAAAAATTGAAACTTACATGCAAAATATCACAGATGCACATTTCCAAAAGCTGACATATTCCAGTTAATAAATTCTGAATAAAATACTTTTTTTTACCTTTGTTGTCTGATCATTTAGTTTTTCTTTTCACTTTGGTCCCAGTGTCTTCTTTCCATTTGATATTTTTTCTCTCACCATGTCCACCATCCTCCTGTGTCCTTATGCGTCCTGTCTACCATCTGTAGCCCTGTCCCTATCCTTTCTCCAGTTTCAGCATCTGCCCTCAAAGTGTTCCAATCCAGCCCTTAAATTCAGCAATTTTCCCTCCATCCATATCCAGCATTTCTCCCATTCCCTCCATCCATGTCCATGTACTTCCTTTGTCTTTTCTTCCCTCCATCCTTGTCCAACATTTCTCCTCTGTTCCCTGCCCTCCACTCCATCCTTGTCCAGATTTCTCCTCTCTTCCCTCCCCTCCATCCATCCATCCATGTCCAGCACCTTCCCTCTTTCTCTCCTACCCTTCCATCCAGTGTCATCCCTCTTTCACTCTCCATCCTTCTACCCATTACCCTCTCCCAATCCTTCCGTCTATTGTCTCCCTCTCCTTCCATCCATTGTCTCCCTCTATATCTCCTTCCTTCTAAACAGTTCTCTCTCTTGACCCTTTTCCATTCAGCATGTCCTCTCTATCCCCATCCTTCCAGTGTCTTTCCTCTTTCCCTCCCTACCCTTACGTCCATTGCCTTCCCTCTTTCTGCCCCCTCCTTCCAGCTTTTCCCTCTTTCTCCCTCCTTTCATTCAGCATTTCTCCGTCTGACAGCTAGGGTCTCCCCCAGTTTCTCCCCAGCAGCTTCTCTCTCCTGCCCATGTCCCCTCTTTCTCCCCCCATCTTTCCACTAATCTCTCTCTCTCTCTCTGTACCCCTCTTACATCCAGCATCTTCTCTCTGGATCTCCCCTGCTCTTTTCCATGGCCCCTCTTTCTCTCCCCATCTCTCTCTGGCTTTCCCCTGCTCTTTTCCATGTCCCTGGCTTTCCCCTGCTCTCTTCCATGTCCCCCTTTTCTCTCCCCATCTCTCTCTGGCTCTCCCCTGCACTTTCCACTTTCTCTCTCTCTCCTCCAGCGTCCTCATGCATCTCTCCTCTCCCTCATGCATCCCACCTTTCTCTTCCCTCCCCTTCTTGCTTCCATCACTCTTACTCCTTTCTCCACCCCCCCTTTTCCCATTCCCATGCCCTGCCATTGCTTTCTTTCCTCCCACTTCTCCTTAGATGTGGCATCTCACACCCTCCTCTCTCCACCCCCCTTTCCCTTTGGTTGGTCTGTCTGGCATCGCTTCCCCTCCCCCCCGGACTAGTGCGGTACCGTATTGCTCTCCCCCTCTGCTCCTGTCACGTCGTCTTTCAACGAGGCTTCCTGTTCCCGTAGCAGCAGCAGCATCAGCAGCAATGATGTAAGCGCCGTTGCTTTCAGCCTGCCCCGGAAGCACTCTCTCAACAGCTTCCCCGTAGGAGGGACGCTGTCCAGAGAAGGCTTCTGGGGCAGGCTGAAAGCAATGGCGCTTACATCATTGCTGCTGCTGCTACTGGAACAGGAAGCCTCGTTGAAAGACGACGTGACAGGAGTGGAGGGGGAGAGCGGCACCGTACTAGTCGGGGGGACGGGGGGGGGGGGGTAAAGATCGGGACCGTCACGCTCCAGTCGGGGGGGGGGGGGGGAGGGAACTGGGAGGGACATGTTCACGAGCTGCACCCGCCCCGCCCTTGCTGCACTTGTGGCTGGGGATGCTTAGCCTCCCCAAGCCTCTTATACCGGGCACCTATGTCTCACACACACTCTCTCGCACACACACACACTCTCTCTCACACTGTGTCTCATACACACTTGCACACACTCTCATTCTCAAACACACACTCCCTCAGACACACTCACACCCAGACTCACTCTCTCTCTCACACACTCACACTTTCACTCTCTCTCTCACACAGTCACTCTCACATACACTCTCCCAAACATACACACTCCGAGGAAAACCTTGCTAGCGCCCGTTTCATTTGTGTCAGAATCGGGCCTTTTTTACTAGTATTATATAGTGCTATTTTCCCCAGCAAGGATAATGGTATTGCCTCCCATGCTTTAAGAGTGGTCTGTGTTTCTCGAAGGAGATGTTTTATATTACATTCGTAGAATTTTGTGAGATCTGTAGGAATTATTACTCCTAGGTACTTTAATTTATCTCCTGCCCAGTTAAAGGGAAGTGTCCTCTGTCTCCAAGGTCGCCTATCTGCCACTACTGGCAAGGCCTGTGACTTGGTGTAGTTTAACTTGAACCCGGATAGCTCACCGTACACTTTCAGTTCCTTTATCAAGGGTCCTATGGAGCGAGGGGGATCGGATACAATCAGCAGTACATCATCTGCGTATGCAAACACTTTACTATGATGGTCTCCCATCTTCACTCCCACCACCCTTTCAGTCAAGCTTATATGTCATTATACCCATTGATAGCACAAATAACAATGGGTATAATGGGCATCCCTGTCTGGTGCCTCGGCAAATGTTAAATTCTTGGCCTTTAGCTCCGTTATCCACAAGCGCTGCTATGGGCCTATGATATAGTGTTTGTATCGCTTTGCTGTACCAGCCCTGGAACCCCATGTGCCCCAATGTTTGGAACAGGTACTCCCAGCTAACCCTGTCATTGCCTTTTCAGCATCTAGGCTGAGTAGTACTGCTGGTTTAGTTCCTACTTGACAGTGTGCCATAGCCAAGAGTAGTCTCCTAACATTTAGGGCTGAATGGTGAGATTTAACGAAGCCTACCTGCTCCTTTCCTATCTGGGCAGAATTGGGGCTAACTGTTCAGCTAAAATTTTCGCTAAGAGCTTTGTGTCTACGTTGAGTAGAGAGATCGGTCTATATGATTCTGCCTGCTCTCTGGGTTTGCCTGGTTTTGGTATTAGTGTGATTAGAGCAGAGTTAGCGTAGGTGGGAAAGGAGCCGTCTTCTATCGTGTCCTCATAATATGCTATGAGGGCTCCCAGTGCTTTAGGTGGCAAAAGTTTATAGTACTCTCCAGAAAACTCGTACAGCCCAGGGGCCGAGTAAAGCTTCAATGCCTTTACAGCCGCCTGAACCTCTACCATCTGCAGTGGCGCGTTTAGAACCTCCCCTTCCTGTACACTCAACTTTGGGAGGGCCCGCCTTCTCCAAATACCCAGCCAATCCCTGGAACTCTAAGGCCCCTTCTTTAGTGTACAAAGTAGCAAAATAAGAGGTGAATATTTTCTCTATTTCCCCAGGTTTATTCATCAGGATTCCTGCAATGTTTCTCAAAGCATCTATAGTCCTTGGGCCTTCCCGATTCTTTATAATCCGCGCTAGTAAGTTTCCTGCTCTATTCCCATACCTGTATAATCTATATTTTTGGTATGTTAGGGATTGGGTCTCTTTCTCGTGGAGCAGTGTATTAAGCGCTATCTGTGCTGATTTTAGGTTTTCAAGAGTAGTATGTGAGGGGTTTCTAATGTGTTTTTGCTTAGCTTTTGTAAATTGAGCTTCTATGTGCAGAATGTTAGATGCCATTCTTTTTTTCCTCGCACTTATATATGCTGTGATGTCTCCCCGTAGTACAGCCTTTGAGGCTGACCAGTACAATGACGGTTGGACTTCCTACGCTGCATTGTACTGCGCATAATATTCCCACTTCTCATTTATGTATGTTTGGAAAGGCAACTCTTTGTATAAGTAAGCTGGGAATCTCCAGCTGATCCTCCTTGGTGCGCCTGGCATTGTGTCCACGTCCATCCATACCGGGGCGTGGTCTGAGATTTCTTCTGGACCTATTACCGCTGTGTTCTTTTTCTGTGGGATGCAATACGCGCCACACATCCACTAAGTCTAGGGATTGTGAGACTTGCGGGAACATAGTGGACCTGTACCCTACATAATGTGGTGAGGTTGGGCTAGTGCAGTCCATTTCTGTATCCATAACTAAGTTCAAGTCCCCCAGCAATATCAATGGTTTCCCTTTCAGCTACAGGCATAAGTGCATCAACATCTGATAGAACCCTGGGTCTGAGTTATTGGGCCATACACTGCTAACAAGTAAAATTCCAATCCCTTTAACCAAACCTGGAGGAGAATATAGTTCCCTTGCGCTCCTTTGGCTACCAAGGATGCTTTATATGGTACTCCTTTCTTAAATAGCACTGCTACTCCCCCTTTCCTCCCCTATGCAGCAGTGATAAAAACCTCTCCCACCCATGCTCTGGTGTTCAGAGTCAGAGAGTCTCGTTTCTTGTAAGCAAGCTATGTCAACCTTATGCCTGCGCAATGCGGTGAGTATCTTAGAACGTTTAACTGGAGAAGTTATTCCCCCCACATTCCATGTCGCTATGCGAGTTGCCATGGGCCGCTCTGGTGCATTGATCCATCTAGCCTCTCACACAATGTATTATTTTGCTGGTCCTGAGGGAGTTCTTTTCCCCTTGCTAAGTTAAACCTGGCAAAGTTATAAACATATTAACTGCATTATTTCTACACGATTACAAACCAATCAGGAACACCACCTTTTAGCTGTCGTCTGCTAAGTCCAAGTGTTCACCATCCTTGAGAAATGTCTTTGCTTCTGCTACTGTTTTAAAGCCGTGCCAGTTGCCCTCTACCTGTATTCTTAGTGTTGCAGGGTATGATAACATAAATCTCACGTTTTTCTGCACCATTTTTGCACGTATAGTGTGGAATTGGCGGTGCTATTCCTGCACTGCTTGGGAAAAGTCATGAAAGATGAGCACTCTCTGACCTTCGCAACTTAAACTTTCCCTCTTAATCCGAAATCCTCGCATTATTTCTATCTTGTGTCGGGAATTTAGTATCTTGGCTATTACCACTCTGGGGTGGGCCCGATTTTCAATTCTCCGGCCCACGCGGTGTGCCCTCTCAATCACCATCGGGCCCGATAAATCCGTAAGCGCCATTTCTTTTGCTAGCCAGGTCTCCAACCATATTTCCAGGTTTCAGTCTGGGATACTTTCTGGGTGGCCCACTATTTTGATGTTGTTACGCCGTGATCTATTTTCCAAGTCTTCTAGCTTTGTAGTCAGCTCTGCTGTTTGAAGACTGGCGCGAGCGATGTCTGGGGCCTGCCCTCGCGTATCGTCCTCTAGGGCTGAGACTCTGGTCTCCAAGTCTCCGGTGCGAATCCCCAATCCGTCGACTCCCGTATGCAGCAGCTCCAGTTGTGTGGTAAGTTTTCCCAGTGCGGTTCTAGCGCCTTCATCATTGCCGACGTCAGCTGCGCTATCTGGGAGTCCGAGAAAATCGCCGTCGTAGTCGGCAGGGGATCCGCCATCTTGGATTCGCTGCTCCCCATCTTGGTCTTTTCTCTCCTGGTCGATTTCTGCATCGTCGCTGGGGATGTCTTTTCTATAAATTTGTCCATTAAGTTGGCTCAGGTTTAGTGTGTTCTGATGAGTGATTCAGGTTGCCATTCTTTAATTAGGTGCTCCCAGGGCTGGCCGGTACCGGAGCTACAGCGTATTGCTGCTGCCTTGCTCACTGCATCACGTGATCTCCTCGCAAACAGTTTTAATGTTGAGACTATTGATGTCTGGGGAACCTCATGGACCCTGGCCCTTTCTCACAGGTATATGTATAGGGAATTCTTAAATCAGGCTATGTACATATCTCCTATATAATAATTTGTCAATCTGCGTTCCTGGCTGGCTGGCTGGGTTCGTAACCTATGCAAATGAGCTACTACATAATCTGCTCGCCTTCCCTTCCCTCTCAGTGTTCTGCCCTCGTGGAAAGAGGAAATTACGTCAGAGGAGGGCAGGACACTGAGAGGGAAGGAAAGGGAAGGCTGGAGGCGAGCCAAGTTCAGCCTTCCGCTTTCACTGCCGCCGCTGTGACTTGAGGTAAAATAAAAGTTTTGAAGGCAGGGTGGCAGGAAGGAAAAGAGGGCTATTGTGGGAGAAGAGGGCAGGCAGATGAGGGCTGGGGTTGAAGTGGAACTCGGGTGCTTAAAATGGGGGCAGGTGGGGGCTGGGGTGAGTCGACATGGATGAGATGGGAGGGGAGGGCAGAGGAGAATCGCTGGACATGGATGAGAGGGGAGGGGAGAGAGGAGAAATCGGTTAGACGATAGCCTTCCTAGGACCCGTTACGTTTTTCGCAAAACAGGCTTTTTTGCTTGTAGACAAACATTCCTGTCCATGCCTATCATGGTAGCCAGGTGTGAGTTTTTAAGGGCTATATTTCTCCTACTCCCAATCTCTCTTCCATCAGGCCCTTTAGGGCTGTCGTCCTTCCACAAGTGCACCCCGCTAGGTCAGACACAGGCCTTGAGCAGATGCTTTTCTGCTCTAAGTCCCACTCCTGGATAGGACTCCCCAATTCTACCAGAGCTCTTACTCCTCCAGTTTTTGTGAGAAAGGCAATAAGTGCTCCTCAATTTCTGCCTAATGGTAAATGGCATTCCAGGATCCCCCTTCTCCTTCCTGGTCACTTGGCAGGGGCTTGCAAGCAACCAGAGATCCCTCAGTACCCTTAGTCTTCCCGCTCAAAATCTCCTCTTTTACTCCTCCCAGTCTGTCACTCCACAGAACATGTGCGCTCTCTCTCTGAATTTTATATCCTAAACACTCCCATGGGCTGCACATCCTCCCAGTTACACCCACAGTGACTCTTAACCAGGGATTCTATCTTTTAGTAATTCCTATTCGGTAGGGGGATTACATGTGTAGATTATAAAATAAATTAATCTACATGCATAAAATATGCACCTTTCTTTACACCAGCCCTTGAATGCATATATTCAGGACACATATTCTGCTATGGCTTTATAAAATAACACTCACCTATATTATCCTCTTATAAAATTACTCTCAAATTGTGTCCTTTTAATTTTCTGACTGTAGTTTTTCTCTGAAGACACGCGGATCGGTCATGGATCACAAGACTCTGGTGTTGGACAGATTCTTCCCAAGTTTCTATTTTGGGCAGAAGCCATTCACTCTTCCTGCATAGTAGTTCCATGGCTGCTACAAAACATATGAAAAGGGTAACTTGGGAGGAAATGTATGTGTTTATATATTGTGCAATATATATATTATATATATGTCACCTAATAACTTTTCTCTGAGGACAAGCAGGCCTATAATTCTTACAAGTGTGTAACTCGACCCACGTTGCCCAGTCCAGAGCTTATTTCAAGCTAAAAAGAGCTTTGTGGATTCAAGATGGCGACGAAGCAGGATGTGGATGGCGGTTGCTCGTAGAAAACTCTTACAAAGTACCGTTTTTCTCATTAACAATGCCGAAAAGGAAGGGTTAGCCAAAGGGATCACCCCTCCCGAAGCAAACTCCCTCCTTACCCGGACAACCGCCAATATCCTCATTTTTGGTATCGACCCCAATTTCGGGTGTTATCCGTTGACTGGTCCAGGATAGCGATTTTTTGCTCAGCCCGCTGGGACCTTTGACCCCGCTGCCTCCACAGTCTGTAGGAGTTGCTGTACCGAGGCCTGAAGGAAGAAACTCGAAGGGGTGGCGAACTCCATCAGAAGGAGCGGCATCCGAGATACCATCAGAGCAGGCGGTGGGAGCCCAACGATTACCGGAAATGGCAACTGGGGACGCCACGGAAGATTTGAATCAAGATATAAATCTACAAGAATCTTTTTTATGTGCTACTGCGATTCAACCGTTGGTTAAGCCCCAAGAGGTGTCGTTGGAGTCTATATGGACAGCCTTAGAGTCTTTGCATAAGGTTTGTAATGCCTTTATTTCAGTATCTTTAAATAATGCTTCTCAAATAAGAAATTTGAAGGAGAAGATGGAAGGTGCTTTGTTGAAACAGACTAAACTTGAGACAGAAACTGCTAAAATAGTAGAGCAGCAAGCACAAATCTCTGGAGACCGGATGATATTACATCGAAAGATAGAAAATTTAGAGAGTTCTTCAAGAAATTTGAATCTGCGATTATTAAATTTACCAAAAGATCAATTTACATCTCCAAGAGACATGTTTGTAAAATTTTTGAAAGAGGTCTATAAGTATTCAGACCAATCCCTTCCACCTTTGCAGAGAATATATTACTTGAAAGTGATGCAAAAATTAAAAATGTTCCTATAAATCAAGAAAAAAAACATCTGAATCACTTGACTTAACAGATTTTTTGGAACAGATGAAAGAAAATATTGAGTCTAGAGCTACTCTAATTGCTTCATTTGTATTTTTACAAGACAAAGAAGCTTTGTTGAGACTTTACTTTAACAATATTCATCCGGAATTTAAAGGTAGCAAGATTTCAATATTTCCAGATATTTCACGTTGAACGCAACAGAGAAGAGAGAAATTTCTAGAGATGAAACAAGATTCTTTGGCTATTAAGGCTAGCTTTCAATTGAGATTTCCTTGCAAGTGTTTATTGACTTTGAATGATAAAAGATATATATATTTTTACCCAGAACAATTACGTACTTTCCTTAATGCACAAGGCGATAAGGGTTAAGTTCATATAAGAAAAGGTTGTATTATTAAAAGGGTTACCCCCTGCATAATCTTTAAGTTTTACTATTCTTAATTATCCAACTTCCATTGGTTTCCAAACTATCTTGAATCACTCATAATGTTTGTGGACTGTTAAAGGAATATAATATTGTAACTTTGCCTCTTTATATAATTTCCTTTGAAAAATGACGTATATTGGTGTAGCTTATCAAAGATGATATCTTTGTATTTAATGAAAATTAATAAACAAATTTAAACAAAAGAGCTTTGTGGAGCTAGAGACTCACTCCACTCTGCATGCACGAATGCCTTCCCACCTTACCATGATGAGGAGTGTAAACCATTTTCATCTGCTCCTCACAGCCCAGTTCAGAAGAGCTTTTCTGAGTGCTTTTTTTTTTGCATTTTTATGTTGCGGTTTTTCTTGTTCCCATGTTCGAGTTTCCCCTTACTCCTTTCCCTAATTTTTTAGATTATTTTTTTCCTGCTTTTAAGTTGCTTTTCTTTTTCCATGTCTCTAGGCCATGCTTAGGCCTTGACTTCGGTCGGGTTCTCCATTTATTTTTTCTGGTGCTGTGCCCCTTTTCAGTACTATTAAGTCATTTTGATTTGGGCATGGAGGTTTTTCCTTCCGTCCACAAAAGTTCCCAGTGGCTTTAAGCACTATTCCCGGTGTAATAGGACCATCTCTGGTACAGATACCCATTCTTGATGTCTTCAGTGTTTGGGACCCGATCATAGCCCTTCCAGCTGGGTCCTTTGTCTTTGTATGAAGAAAAGGACTCAGTTGGTCAGAGAGGCTCAACGTGAAAAGATTATTGGAGCCTGGTCCGAATCCTTGGCGTTGACATCGGGAGCATCGGTACATATGGCTGCTAGACCTGTTGATACTGGGAACAGTTGTGCATTGAGTGGGTCTCCACCTGCCTTGATGCTGACAGCTGTGCAGGGCCCTAGGGTCCGACCTACATCGGACCCGACCCCGAGGCAACAGTAGAATTTGACATCTTCCTCATTGGTGCCAAGGAATTCGATGACCGGCTTCAGGCGAAGGCCAAGAAGCATCGGTATCGATCCCCCTGGATGCATGGTGCCGGGAGCTCTGGGACGCCAGGAATTTGACACCTGAGAAGTGTTAGCACCGGGATGACCGCTCCCCCTACATACAAGAGGTGCTGGTGCGGAGGTCTCCGTGCAGCCAGGACCAGCCTCTTATCGACCCACAGTTCTCAAACCTATCTCTGAACTTATGCCCCAGCCTTTTCCAGTGTCAGCCCTTGATGTGATCATCTGGGCCTTGCTCCCTGAGCTGCTGGCTGTGTTAATTTAACAGAGTGCATTGGTGTTGAGGATGCTTGTGCCTGTCATGCCTCTTGTTGCAGCCCCCTTGACTTGAGGTGAGGGTTTTTTTTTTACCTAATGTTTAGCGGTAATCGCAGCATCACTATGCAGACTGAGAGTCCATGTGTTCCCTTATCTCGACAAGTGGCTGGTGAAGAGCTTGTCAAAGGACGGTGCTCGGGAGTCAATGTGGAAGACTATTCGGGTGCTTGAGCTACTAGGGTACGTTTTAAACTACCTCAAGTCCCATCTGCACCCTGTCCAGCAATTGGAATTCATTGGAGCCCTGCTTGATACACAGAAGGTTTGAGCCTTACTCCGAGGACCCAGAGTGGACGCTGTAGTCGCACTGGCTTCTCGGGATTGATCCCTTCAGCAGGTCACAGCTCGGCAGATGTCGAGGTTATTGGGCCACATAGAGGGGCATTTTCAAAAAGGGACGTCCAAGTTGCAATTTGGACGTCCTTGCAAAATGGCAAAATCCAGGGGCAGGGAAACCCGTATTTTCGAAACAAGATGGATGGCCATCTTTTGTTTCGAAAATACCGTTGAAGTCCAAATCCTTAAATTTGGACGTCCCTAGACATGGACGTTTCTGACTTTCAGTGATTTTCGAAACCAAAGACGTCCATGTCAAAAACGGCTAAATGCAAGCCACGTGGGAGAAGCCAGTATTTGTAATGCACTGGTCCCCCTGACATGCCAGGACAACAACCAGGCACCCTAGGGGGCACTGCAGTGGACTTCATAAATTGCTCCCAGGAACATGTGCTGAGCCCCCCCAACCCCCCCCCCCCCCAAAATAACCACTGCCCACAACTGTACACCACTACCATAGCCCTTACGGGTGAAGGGGGCACCTATATATGGAAATGGGACTTGATATACCGCCTTTCTGAGGTTTTTGCAACTACATTCAAAGCGGTTTACATATATTCAGGTACTTATTTTTTGTACCAGTATAGTGGGTTTGTGGTGGGTTTTGGAGAGCTCGCTGTTCCCTCCACAAATGTAACAGGTAGGGGGGTATGGGCCTGGGTCTGCCTGTTTGAAGTGCACTGCAGTACCCACTAAAACTGTTCCAGGGACCTGCATACTGCTGTCATGGACCTGAGTATGACATCTGAGGCTGGTATAGAGGCTAGCACGACATATTTTGAAAGATGTTTTTTGAGGGTGGGAGGAGGTTAGTGGCCACTGGGGGAGTAATGGGAGGTCATCCCCGATTCCGGTGGTCATCTGGTCATTTTGGGCAACTTTTTGTGCCTTAGTAGTAAGAAAAACAGTTCCGGGTGAAAATGTCCAAGTGTTCGTCAGGGACATCCTTGTTTTTTTTTCGATAAGGGGTCAAGGACGTCCAAGTGTTAGGCACGCTCAAGTCCTGCCTCTGACACACCCCCTTGAACTTTGGCCGTCCTTGCAATTGGAGATGTCCTAAATGCAAAGAAAAATGCAAATGAACTAACGAACTATAGACCAGTAGCATCCATCCCCTTAATTACCAAAATAACAGAAGGCATAGTGACCAAACAACTCACAGACTATCTAAACAAGTTCTCGATATTACACGATTCTCAATCAGGATTTCGCTCTAACCACAGTACTGAAACCGTACTAGTCACGCTCATGAACAAATTCAAACAACTGATAGCAAACGGCAACAACATTCTACTGCTACAATTCGACACGTCAAGTGCATTCGACATGGTTGACCATGGAATTTTATTACACATCCTCGAATACTTCGGAATTGGAGGCAACGTTCTCAATTGGTTGAAAGGGTTCCTCACTACACGCTCATATCAAGTGACTTCAAACTCGATTACATCAGCGACATGGAAACCTGAATGCGGAGTTCCACAGGGATCCCCCCTCTCACCGACCATATTCAACCTAATGATGACACCCTTGGCCAAATTACTATCGAATCAGAACGTAAACCCATATATATACGCTGACGATGTAACGATCTTCATCCCATTCCATCAAGATTTAAGGGAAATCTCCAGTGAAATCAAGCAAAGCCTACATATTATGAATTCCTGGGCAGATGCATTTCAGCTGAAACTCAATGCTGAGAAAACCCACTGCCTGGTACTCACCTCGCAATACAATAAGAATAAATTTACCACCATCAACACACCTAAACTAAATCTACCAGTTTCGGACACCCTGAAAATCCTCGGAGTCACCATTGATCAACATCTTACACTTGAGAACCATGCAAATAACATAACCAAAAAGATGTTTCATTCAATGTGGAAACTAAAAGAGTTAGACCATTTTTTCCAAGGATTGTCTTCCGCAATCTGGTACAATCACTGGTACTCAGTCATCTGTACTATTGTAATTCACTCTATGCTGGCTGTAAAGAGCAAATACTCAAAAAACTCCAGGCAGCCAGGCTAATATTCGGCACACCAAAATACAAAAGCGCGAAACCCCTACGAGAAAAACTACACTGGCTCCCACTAAAAGAACGCATCACGTTCAAACTTTGCACTTTAGTCCATGGTAATGCCCCAGCCTACATGTCAGATCTAATAGAACTACCACTCAGGAACACAAAAAAATCTTCCCGCACACCCCTCATTCTTCATCCTCCCAAGTGTAAGGGTTTGAAATACAAATCAATGCATGCATCTACCTTTTCCTATATGAGCACGCAGCTCTGGAATGCGTTGCCACGTAACTTGAAAATGGTCTATGAACTGACCAATTTCCGCAAATTATTAAAAACCTATCTCTTCGACGAGATATATCACAAAGATCAACATGTGTAATTGTATAATCTTTTGAACTTTTAGTACTGTCTTATAATGTCTTTTGCTTTAACACCATCATGTAATTCACCACCATGTAACACAAACCCTCTGTAAACCTAATGTATATTCACTTCTATTTCCAGTACCCATGATGTATTGTAAGCCACATTGAGCCTGCAAAAAGGTGGGATAATGTGGGATACAAATGCAATAAATAAATAAATTCTTGCCAGTTGCCTGGTGGTCTGTAGAGTAGGACTGTGTTAAGGTGTTCCTGCAGGTTAGGGTGATTAATTCTTACCGAGGCGATTTTAGGATGGATTCGGCTGTGGTTGTGATGGTGAACTCGGATTTGTATATTATGGCTATTCCTCTTTCCATTTCTTGTCCAGTGGATAATTTTGTATCCTGGTGGACATAAGTCTAAGATTATGGGGTCTTTAAGGTCATGAATCCAGGTTTCAGTGATGATCCAATGTGTTATAATCTCTGTTTTATTTACTGCTGATCTGGCGTTTACGTATCCCATTTGGATTGGTTGGTAAGGTTCAGTTTGGGCCATGGTTGTGTTGATTTTTATGATGTGCATGTTTTCTTGGTATTTGGTTCTGTTGTGTCCTTTCTTCCCTTTATGTTGGTTATTTCCGAATGTATTTGATTTTCCTTTTAGTTGGTTGTTATTCTTTTGGACTGGTGAGCTGTAGTTGGGTTGTTTATAGGGTTTGTGTGTTGAGGGTAGATTGTTGTTTATGTTGGGAGTGGTCCTTGCGTGATAGATTAGGGGGAGGAAGTAGATTATAATGAGCAATTTGTTAGTATTCATGTTGGCTGTATTTAATAATGACTGGTAGTGTCTGGTGGTGTTAGTGGATGGAGTTGTGTGTGAACATCAAGCAGTATCAACTTTTAAGCAAGTCTAAGCATGTATAAGCTTATATTAAGCAACTTTGTGTGAACATCAATCAGTATCAACATTAAACGTAGATAAGCATATATAAGCATATATTAAGCGATTTGTGTGAACATCAAGCAGTAACAACATTAGCATATGTTAAGCAATTTTGTGTGAATTTCAAGTAGTGTCAGTATTAGGCAGTGTCCCTGAAAGCTGCGAACTCGGTTCTGGTCTGCGTTTCTGTTCTCCACCGTTCTCTCTCGCATTCGCGTGGGTGCCCTACGGTTGGTGACGGGCTTCTTGCTTAAGTGGACTCGACCCCCAGGAAGCGGCAGTGCCGGGAGGAGCGCTACCCTTCTGTCGAAGGGGTGTCAATGCTCAGGTCGTCGGGTACCTCGGTACCGTCTCCTGCACCCGGGCAGCTTCCAGCACCGACACCCACACCGGCCCCCCTGCCTTTCCCGACAGCGGGCCTAGACGAGTGCCTCCGAGCCATCCTTCCAGGGATCCTGGAAGGGCTGATGTGCCAGGCCCTGCCGGCACCGGGGGTGCTTGCACCCTCGGTGCTGTTGATAGAGGCGCCGGTGGGCTCTGGTCTGGTGATGGGGTCTTCGACGCCGGCGCCGCTTGCGGCACTGGTGTCGATTGCCACTCAGGTGGAATCCCCGTCGATGGAGGGAGCTTCGTCCCCACCGGCGCAGGAGTCCACCTCTAGACGCCATCATCGAGGACGTGGTTCCTCGCAGTCGAGACGGGCCCGGTTGCGGTCTGAGCTGAGAGAACTCATGTCCGACACCCAGTAGGAGGCCTCGTGGGGGGAGGAAGAGAAGAACTCCAGATATTTCTCCTCCGAGGAGTCTGTGGGCCTTCCCTCCGACCCCACACCTTCACCGGAGAGGAAGCTCTCGCCTCCTGAGAGCCTCTCCTTTGCCTCTTTTGTTCGGAACATGTCTATCAGCATTCCCTTCCCAGTGGTTACTGTGGATGAGCCGAGGGCGGAGATGCTCAAAGTCCTCGACTATCCATCACCACCTAGAGAGTCTTCCACGGTACCGTTGCACAATGTCCTCAAGGAGACACTGCTTCGGAACTGGTTGAAGCCATTATCTAATCCCACCATTCCCAAGAAAGTGGAGTCCCAATACAGAATCCACTCAGACCCGGAGTTGATGCGGCCTCAATTGCCTCATGACTCGGCGGTCATGGACTCTGTTCTCAAGAGAGCACGGAGTTCGAGGGATACCGCCTCGGCGCCCCCTGGGCGGGAGTCTCACACTCTGGACTCGTTTGGGAGGAAGGCCTACCAATTTTCCATGCTCGTGACTAGAATACAATCATACCAGCTCTACACGAGCATCCACATACGGAACAATGTGAGGCAACTGGCGGACCTGGTTGACAAGCTCCCCCCGGAGCAGTCCAGGTCATTTCAGGAGGTGGTCAGGCAGCTGAAGGCGTGCAGAAAATTCCTGTCCAGGGGTATCTATGACACCTGTGATGTGGCATCCAGAACTGCGGCCCAAGGTATAGTGATGTGCAGACTCTCCTGGCTGTGTGCCTCTGACCTGGACAACCGCACCCAGCAGCGGCTGGCAGATGTCCCTTGACGGGGGGATAACATTTTTGGTGAGAAGGTCGAGCAGTTGGTGGACCAACTACACCAGCGGGAAACCGCTCTCGACAAGCTTTCCCACCGGGCGCCTTCAGCATCCACCTCCGCAGGTGGACGTTTTTTCCGGACCCGGCAGGCTGCACCCTACGCCTACAACAAGCGTAGGTATACCCAGCCGGCCTGAAGGCCTCCTCAGGCTCAGGGACAGTCCCAGCGCGCTCGTTCCCGTCAACAGCGTGCGCCTAAGCAGCCCCCTGCGCCTCCACAGCAAAAGCAGGGGACGGGCTTTTGACTGGATCCATGGGAACAAAGCCGCCATCAAAGTAGACGTGCTGGACGGCCTGCCGGTTGGGGGGAGGTTGAAAGTTTTTCACCAAAGGTGGCCTCTTGTAACTTCCGACCAGTGGGTTCTTCAAATAGTGCGGTGCGGATACACCCTGAATTTGGTCTCCACGCCACCAAATTGCCCACCGGGAGCCCAATCCTTCAGCTCCCATCACAAGCAGGTAATTGCAGAGGAACTCTCCGCCCTTCTCAGCGGCAATGCGGTCGAGCGGGTGCCACCCGAGCAGGAAGGGCAGGGATTCTATTCCAGATAATTCCTTGTGGAAAAGAAAACAGGGGGGATGCGCCCCATCCTAGAACTGAGAGGTCTGAACAAGTATCTGGTGCAGGAAAAGTTCAGGATGCTTTCCTTGGCCACCCTTCTACCCATGATTCAGAAAGACGATTGGCTATGTTCTCTGGATTTAAAGGACGCTTACACTCACATCCCGATACTGCCAGCTCACAGACAGTATCTCCGATTCCGTCTGGGGACACGTCACTTTCAGTATTGTGTGCTGCCCTTTGGGCTCGCCTCTGCACCACGGGTGTTCACGAAGTGTCTTGTGGTGGTTGTGGCGTATCTACGCAAGCTGGGGGTGCACGTGTTCCCGTATCTCGACGATTGGCTGGTGAAGAGCACCTCAGAGGCAGGAGCTCTTCGGTCCATGCAGTGCACTATTCAACTTCTGGAGCTGCTGGGGTTTGTGATAAATTACCCGAAGTCCCATCTCCAGCCTGTCCAATCTCTGGAATTCATAGGAGCTCTGCTGAATTTACAGACGGCTCAGGCCTATCTTCTCGAGGCGAGAGCTCAGAATCTTCTGTCCCTCGCTTCCCAGACCAGAACGTCTCAGCAGATCACAGCTCGGCAGATGTTGAGACTCCTGGGCCATATGGCCTCTACAGTCCATGTGACTCCCATGGCTCGTCTTCACATGAGATCTGCTCAATGGACCCTAGCTTCCCAGTGGTGCCAAGCCACCGGGAATCTAGAAGATGTCATCCGCCTGTCCATCAGTTGCCGCAATTCGCTGCGCTGATGGACAATTCGGACCAGTGTGACCCTGGGACGCCCATTCCAAATTCTACAGCTTACAAAAGTGCTGACGACGGGTGCATCTCGCCTGGGGTGGGGAGCTCATGTCGATGGGTTCCACACCCAGGGGGTGTGGTCCCCCCAGGAACAAGATCTTCAGATCAACCTCCTGGAGCTCCGAGCGGTCTGGAACGCACTGAAGGCTTTCAGGGATTGGCTGTCCTACCAAATTATCCAAATTCGGACAGACAATCAGGTTGCAATGTATTACATCAACAAGCAGGGGGGCACCGGATCTCGCCCTCTGTGTCAGGAAGCCGTCAGGATGTGGCGTTGGGCACACCAGTTTGGCATCCTTCTCGAAGCCACATACCTGGCAGGTGTAAACAACAGTCTGGCCGACAGACTGAGCAGAGTCATGCAACCGCACGAGTGGTCGCTTCATTCCAGAGTGGTACGCAAGATCTTCTGAGAGTGGGGCACTCCATCGGTGGACCTTTTCGCCTCCCAGACTTATCACAAGCTGCCTCAGTTCTGTTCCAGACTTCAGGCACACGGCAGACTGGTGTCGGATGCCTTTCTCCTCCATTGGGGGAACGGCCTCCTGTATGCATATCCTCCCATACCTTTGGTGGGGAAGACCTTACTGAAGCTCAAGCAAGACCGCGGCACCATGATTCTGATCGCGCCCTTTTGGCCCCGTCAGATCTGGTTCCCTCTTCTTCTGGAGTTGTCCTCCGAAGAACCGTGGAGATTGGAGTGTTTTCCGACTCTCATTTCGCAGAACGACGGAGAGCTTCTGCACCCCAACCTTCAGTCTCTGGCTCTCACGGCCTGGATGTTGAGGGCGTAGACTTTGCTTCGTTGGGTCTGTCTGAGGGAGTCTCCCGTGTCTTGCTTGCCTCTAGAAAGGATTCCACTAAAAAGAGTTACCTTTTCAAGTGGAGGAGGTTTGTCGTTTGGTGTGAGAGCAAGGCCCTAGAACCTCATTCTTGTCCTGCACAGAACCTGCTTGAATACCTTCTACACTTATCAGAGTCTGGTCTCAAGACCAACTCAGTAAGGAATCACCTTAGTGCAATTAGTGCTTACCATTATCGTGTAGAGGGTAAAGCCATCTCTGGAGAGCCTTTAGTCATTTGATTCATGAGAGGCTTGCTTTTGTCAAAGCCCCCTGTCAAGCCTCCTGCAGTGTCATGGGATCTCAACGTCGTCCTCACCCAGCTGATGAAACCTCCTTTTGAGCCACTGAGTTCATGCCATCTGAAGTACTTGACCTGGAAGGCCATTTTCTTGGTGGCAGTTACTTCAGCTCGTAGAGTCAGTGAGCTTCAAGCCCTGGTAGCCCATGCTCCTTATACTAAATTTCATCATAACAGAGTAGTCCTCCGCACTCACCCTAAGTTCCTGCCAAAGGTGGTGTCGGAGTTCTATCTTAACCAGTCAATCGTCTTGCCAACATTCTTTCCCAGACCACATACCCGCCCTGCTGAACATCAGTTGCACACATTGGACTGCAAGCGAGCGTTGGCCTTCTATCTGGAGCAGACACAGCCCCTCAGACAGTCCGCCCAATTGTTTGTTTCTTTCGACCCCAATAGGAAGGGGGTCGCTGTCGGGAAACGCACCATCTCCAATTGGCTAGCAGATTGCATTTCCTTCACTTATGCCCAGGCTGGGCTGGCTCTTGAGGGTCATGTCACGGCTCATAGTGTTAGAGCCATGGCAGCGTCGGTGGCCCACTTGAAGTCAGCCACTATTGAAGAGATTTGCAAGGCTGCGACGTGGTCATCTGTCCACACATTCACATCACATTACTGCCTCCAGCAGGATACCCGACGTGACAGTCGGTTCGGGCAGTCGGTGCTGCAGAATCTGTTTGGGGTTTGAATCCAACTCCATCCTCCAGGACCCAATTTATTCTGTTCAGGCTGCACTCTCAGTTAGTTGTTCTTCATAGGTCAATTTCTGTTATGCCCTCGCCGTTGCGAGGTTCAATTGACCTGGGTTCTTGTTTTGAGTGAGCCTGAGAGCTAGGGATACCACAGTCGTGAGAACAAGCAGCCTGCTTGTCCTCGGAGAAAGCGAATGATACATACCTGTAGCAGGTGTTCTCCGAGGACAGCAGGCTGATTGTTCTCACCTACCCTCCCTCCTCCCCTTTGGAGACGTTTTTTCCTCATTCCTTTGCTTGTCATTTAACTGAGCGGGAACGGTCACGCATGGGCGGGAAGATGGCTGCGCATGCGCGGTGGACGTGCCCTGCGTGCGGGACCTTCCGCGAGATTTTTGCTCCGGTTGGAGGGGGCTGCCGTGGATGTCAACCCAGTCGTGAGAACAATCAGCCTGCTGTCCTTGGAGAACACCTGCTACAGGTATGTATCATTCGCTACATTACCATCAGTGTGGGTGATTCTGAGTTATTATTGTCTCTAATTACATTTGCTGTCTTACCTTCAATAAAACAGTTTTTCTATTTTTCTAATACCTTTCAGTGTTTATAATTTGGACTGTCTGATTTTAGTTTTCTTGAGTGAGAAGTTTGTGATCTAATCCCAGATTGCTAAATTACCATTATTTGTTATATTGGTACGTCCCTCTCTTTGCCGGTCCTCTAATGAGTCATGTTTATTTGTGTTTAGTCCCCACAGGTGATCTGCCTTGGTCTAGTGCTTGGTAGATAAATGTTATAGTACCCAGAAGAGCTCTTTCTGTGCTGTGTGACTTTCTAAATCTGGTTTTATTTGGATAAACGATGTTAGTTTTCTCTAAGTAGTCCTCTAATTAATTAAAATCACTGTTGTGATTTTGGATCATTTTGACTGGAAGATATTGTCTTAGGGGTTGGGGGGGGGGGGTTTCTGGTAAAAGACTTGTTTCTTGTATGTTGCATATGCATGTTTATTTTGAAAATCTGCACAGCATAAATGTGTTCTGTGAATATGAATATGCAGTGGTTTCCCCAAATATCCAGTTCACTTTTTGACACAGTTCCCCACAGGAGGCTCTTGAATAAAGTGGACGGGCTGAAGATAGGATCTGAAGTGGTGAACTGGATTAGGAACTGGTTGATGGACATACGCCATAGGGTGTTGGTGGTTAATGGAATTCCCTCGGAGGAGGAAAAGGTGAGTAGTGGAGTGCCTCAGGGATCGGTGCTAGGGCCGATTCTGTTCAATATATTTGTGAGTGACATTGCTGAAGGGTTAGAAGGTAAAGTTTGCCTTTTTGTGGATGATACTAAGATTTGTAACAGAGTGGACACCCGGGAGGGAGTGGAAAACATGAAAAAGGATCTGCGGAAGCTAGAAGAATGGTCCAAGGTTTGGCAATTAAAATTCAGTTAGAAGAAATGCAAAGTGATGCACTTAGGGAGTAGAAATGCACGGGAGACGTATGTGTTAGGCGGTGAGAGTCTGATATGTACGGACGGGGAGAGGAATCTTGGGGTGATAGTATCTGAGGATCTGAAGGCGACGAAACAATGTGACAAGGCGGTGGCCGTAGCTAGAAGGTTGCTAGGCTGTATAGAGAGAGATGTGACCAGCAGAAGAAAAGAGGTATTAATGCCCTGTATAAGTCGTTGGTGTGGCCCCACCTGGAGTATTGTGTTTAGTTTTGGAGGCCGTATCTTGCTAAGGATGTAAAAAGAATTGAAGCGGTGCAAAGAAAATGGTATGGGATTTGCAATACAAGACGTACGAGGAGAGACTTGCTGACCTGAACAGGTACACCCTGGAGGAAAGGAGAAACAGGGGTGATATGATACAGACGTTCAAATATTTGAAAGGTATAAATCGGCAAACGAACCTTTTGTGGAGATGGGAAGGCGGTAGAACGAGAGGACATGAAATGAGATTGAAGGGGGGCAGACTCAAGAAAAATGTCAGGAAGTATTTCTTCAAGGAGAGAGTGGTGGATACTTGGAGAACTCTTTTTATTGAAAAAAACTAAAAACAAATTACACACATGAAAAAACAACCAACCCTTCCCTCACATCCCCCATCAACCTCCTACCTATACACAAGCAACCTACCTATATACAAACCCCCTCCCCCCACATGATAATATATTAAATTTATCTACCAAATACCCCAGAGTCCTCAAAACCCCTGCAAACAGTCAACTGAAAGCCCCTCATGGTGGTTTTAGCCTGACATGCTTCCACCACCTTGCGGATTTCTCCACCCCCTTCTCCACCCTTTCCCACTTTGCCGCTTCCTGCACTGCCCTCACCACATCCCAGCTGACGTTTTCCGCTGACCGGACGTCCTGGTGCAGGGAGACCCCACACCGCGCTATCCAGAGGCAGTATCGGAGTATCACTGATATCAGAAAGCGTGTCTCCGGATCCAAGCGCCCTACTTTTACAGATGGACCGTACACCCAGTCCGCATAGGTGTACCGACGGAAACTGGGGATCTGCAACAGAGAGGAAACCCGGTCAGAAACTTGGACCGAAAATGGGCATTTCTGCAGGAAATGCTCCATTGTTTTCCTCGACCCCAGCACATTCCCCCCTTGGACATCCCCTGTCCTGCACTTTCCGATCTTTCAAGTTGGCTCTCACATACAGTTTACCATGAAAGGACAGCCACGCAATGTCTGTGTATTTCACAGGGATCCGGTCAGATGTAATCAACCGCAACCCCTGCTTTAACACTGGGTCTGGCGCATCCCGCAGCGCTAGGGGCGCTGAAAACATCTGTGATCGAACCCTCTCCATCCAAACCCCCCGCTGTCCTTCTTTCACCTCTGCCACTGACACCCCCCACACCCTCACCAGCTTCACCAGGGTCTTGCAATAGCCTACCCTCCCCGGGGCCCCCTTCCGCAGAGCTACTACCCTTCCCCCTTGCTGCCATAGGTCCCAGTACCTGCTCCACCATTGCAGAACACTCCGTGCCCACCCCGGGGGCTCCTGCCCAACCGCCCTGCCCAAATTAACTGCAGGAACAGCGCACTGAAGAACAGGACCGGGTTTACCATTCCCACCCCCCCCCTCCTTCCTGGGCAGATATGTAAACATTACGCTTCACTGGGTTCATCCTGTTTCCCCAGAGCAACTGGAAAAACACGCTATATAGGGCTGTATAGCGGCTTTCCGGCAACAAGCAGATGTAGCTAACAAATAAAAACAAGGGAATTAGATGAGTCTTTATCAACTGGACCCGCTCCCCCATCGACATTCTCCACCCCTTCCATCTGTCTACCTGTGCCCTGGCTTCTTGGAGACACTTATCCCAGTTGTATAACCTATAATCCCCCTGGTCAAAATAAATCCCCAGAACCCTGAGCCGCTCCCCTGGCGCTGGAAACTGACCACCCAACTCAAATTGGTGCCCTTGATCTTCCCCAACCCACAGACTATTCGATTTTTGAAAATTGACCCTCGATGCTGTGACCTGCGAGTAATCCTGGATCAGCTCCTGCAGTCTTCCTCCCTCCCTTTGGTCCGCCACCCACACTGTGACGTCGTCTGCATATGCCACGACCCTCAGCTGACTACCTTCCCCTACCTCCACACCTTGCAGTCCCTGCGCCCCTCCCTTCTCCACCCGTCTTATAAAAGGGTCGATGGCATATGCATACAACAGCGGGCTCAGCGGACACCCCTGCCGCACCCCTGCCCCCACCGTAAACCCCTTCCCCCTCCACCCATTTACCAAAGGGAAACACCCAGCCTGCCTATACAGCAGCTGCAGCTGCTCTACCCACCCCTTCGGGAACCCATAGTGTTCTAGAATTCTCCACAGGACATCCCATTGCACTCTGTCAAATGCTTTATCCTGGTCAAGCGTCACCACCAACCGACCATTCACACCCTCCCTACTGTGTTCAACTCCCTCCCGTACCCATGCTGCTGCTTCCAGGACCCCTCTGCCCTTAACCCCGCATGCTTGGGAGGCCCGCTAACAATCCCCGCAGACACCTGCCTCATCCTTTGAAAAAGCATTCTTGCAAAAATCTTCCGATCGGTGTTGAGCAGCGCTATCGGCCGCCAATTGGCCAGCAGCGACGAGTCCTTCCCTTTGCTCAACAAAATCAGAGCTGCTTCTGTCAGGGACCTGGGGAGGGAACCCTCCGAACGAGCTGCCTCCCATACCTTCAACAAGATCGGCCCCAGTTGCGCCTTAAAGGCCTGATAAAACTCGGTCGGCAGCCCGTCCGGCCCCGGCGAGGTCTTCTTGTGGAGTGCCTCAATGGCTTCTTCCACCTCCTGCACAGTCCATGGTTGCAAAAGGCCTGGAGCTGGGTCCCCGATCCCCTATCCCTGGGGTCCCTTCCACATAGCTCTCCATCTGCTCTTTATCTATCTGCTGGGCCGAGAGGAATGCTTCAAAGTAATCCCCTACTACACCTAAAACCCCCTCCTTGGAATCTTGAAGGATCCCTCGTGTGTCGCGCACTCCCTCAACCACCCTATGGTCCCTCCTCTCCCTACAACAGGCGAAGGGATCCGGGCTAACCATCTTCCCGAAATCTCGTTCATACACCAATGAGGTGTAACGATTGTACTGCACCTTTTCCAGGAGCTCTTGGAGTTCCCTTATTTCCACCTCACTCCCCCCCTGAGAAATTAATCTATCCCTCTTCTGTTTCACCGCCAGACCCAGCTTCGTCCTTTCCCTACCCCTCCCTTCTCACCTGCCTCAAAAAAAAAACCCCCGTGTGCGTCTTTTCACCGTGTCCCCACCACCCACCAATCGATGAAAATGCTCCTTGTACTGTAACCTGGTCGTCCAAAAACCCAAGAAATTCCTCCCGCACCTGCCTGTTACCTAATCACTTTAAGTTCAGCCTCCACAACCCTCTCCCTGGCCTCTGTGCTCCCGCTCCCCCCACCTGAAGGAGAACCATATGGTGGTCCGAAAAGTCCACATCCACAATCTTTGGGCCCCCCAGACCAACCCCTTTCCTCACCAAGAAGCGATCTATTCTGCTCTTGCACTGTCCTCTAAAGAATGTGAACCCCTCCTGCCCCTCACAAAACTCCACATGTGCGTCAACCAACCCCGCCTCCCGCATAATCCTCGCCAGTCTCACCCCATCATAGCTCACCTGCATTGACCGTCCCCCACTATCCATTTTCCTCAATATAGTGTTGAAATCCCCACCCCAGACTACCTGGCGTGAGGTGTACAGGTAGGGCCGAATTTTCCCAAAAAGGAGTACCCTTTCCCTCTTACTCTGGGGTCCGTACACGTTGACCACCCTCAACGCTCTTCCCTCCCAAATCACATCTACCACTAGACATCTCCCCACCCCCAACTCCACCACCCTCTGGATATTCACCCGGTGCGTCTTAAATAAAATTCCCACTCCCCCATACCTGTCCCCCGCCAACCCCCACACCGAGGGTCCCACCTCCAGGCCCGTCTCGCCCGCCTGATCTTTTCCAGAGACGTCAGCCGGGTTTCCTGTATAAGGAAACAATCCGCCCGGACCCGCGCAAACCTGTCATACGCCAAGCATTGCGCCTTTGGGGAGGAGATACTGGCCACATTAAGGGTAGCAAATGTTAATACAAGTCCCGCCATTCTCATGGAGAGTAACCGAGCTGCTCAACACCTCCTATACTCTGTACCCGAACCTCCTGATGTTCCCCCTTCGCACCCTGAGACAGGACCTCTTCCGTGCGGCCATCGGTCCTCCCCACCCGATCCCCCTTCCCCCCCCACCAGTCCCACCTGTACCTCCCCCTCCCCTCCCCCTTTCTTCCTTCCTTTCTCTTCTTTGTGCTATCCAATCCCACTTCCTTACCCCTCACCTCCCTTTCCCCTTCCCCCAACCTCACCCCCTAACTCTCCTCTAGGTCCCTCCTGTCCTCCAAAACCTCCTCCAATTCCACTCTGTCCCCCCACTCATAAACTTGGGCCCACGCCCCCGTGCACAATCCCCTCGGCCTTCCTCTTTACTCCCCTTCCTTCTCCCTCCCTCCACCTCCCCTCCCCCTGCCTCCTCCTCTCCCCCCTCCCTCTTCCCTACTGCCCTGAACCTCCCCTCCCTTCGTCCGACTCCCTGTACTTCCCACCTGAACCTCTTCATATTTCCTTTTGCCTTCTGCTGTCCCCCCTGCCTCTGCTCCCTCCTCCATCAACTCCACCCTTGTCCCATCCATCTGTTCGCCCTCCTCACCCTCAGCCCCACCATCCTCCTCTCCTAACACCTGATATCTATTCCCCCCCTCGCCCCCTGCTGCGGCACCTCCCCGCCTACCGCCCGTGTCCCCCCCTTTCTAGACTCCTCCTCCTCTGTGGAACTCGCACCCAATCCCCCTCCTGCTCCTCCCCTGATGCTCCTTCCTGCCTCCCCTCCCCTTCTCCTACCAGCTCCTCCCTGCCCAGCACCCCTGCCCTGCCCCTCCTCTTCCCCTACCACCCCGCCATACACCTTCCTCCACATGTCCCACTCATTATGGGACGCCCGAGGGCAATTCCGGAATGCAGCCCCGCCCTCCACAGAGATTGCACCGAATCGAGGGTACAATCCTCCGTGGAGTGCTGGGTGTCCCCGCACTCTCCCACACTTTACCACAGGGCAGGACATGCTAAAATGTCGAAATGAACCACAACCTAAAGCACTGTCGTGGCTGTCCTTTGTAAAAACACAGTATCCTGTCACGGCCGATGAAAGCTGCCGAGGGGATGTGCTGAACGACATAGCCGTCCTGTTTTAATTTTACCTGGGCTCTCCAACCTCCTGCCCAAACCCTACTCGGATCCGGTAGCTTAGTAAGTGGTTGACTTCAGCTCCGCATACCGCTGGAGCAGTAAGCCAGATCTGCCCCTGAGATAGACTCATTCCGCACAAGTAGGGTAACCGCACCAGGTCCGGCTTGCTGATCGGAATCACCCTGAAGTCCCGCCACTCCCCTTCCCCCTTACTCCCATCATACCGTTCCCAAAAGATTTCCATCCCCCTCTGGGTCATAAAGCTTACAATCATATTGGGGATGTTGACGGGGTGTATACAAGCGTAAAGTCCTCAGGTATGAACCCCATCCCCATCACCTGTTTCAAGACCTTTTCGGGACGGCATTGCTCCGTCCCTATCCATTTAAGCTGAACCACATTGCGTCTTTTTGGTAACTGCCCACCCCCTTCTTTACCCATTCCCCCCAAACCCCTGCCTGTCCCTTCATACCCCGCAGGTCCTCCCCCCTCCCTCCTCCCCCCTCCCTGGACCACTGCAGCAAAGGACACAGACCCTTGCCCCCATCGCCCCCCTACCCTCGAGCTGGTGCCAGCCCTACCCTCCAACTCCGCCCCCCTCCCTTGCTGCCCCTCAGCCTTACTGTCTTCCCTACTCCCCCCCACCTCCTGCCCCCCCCGTACCCGTAATGATGTCATCTCCCCCCCTCCCGCTGCCCCTCCCCCCTGCCTCCCCCCCTTCCATTTACTCTGGGGCCTCCCTGCCCCTCAGGAACCATACCCCCTCTTCCCTGATGCTGCTGGCCCACCGACAGACCTCCATCCCCTGCTGCCCAGACACCTGAGTCCCCTGCATCAGGCAAATCTACACCAAAAGAACCTTCCCACTGCAAACCTTCAGCAGCCCCAGATCCCGCAACAAACCCCCTTCAGCCTGCCCTCCCTCCGGCTGAACCAAGTCTGGTACCGCATTACCGGCAGTCCTTGCGGCCATTACTTGCTGCGGGGCTGGCGCTGCAAGAATCTCCCTGTCTGCCCCTTCTTTCTCACAGCCTTCTGGGTGCCTTGACTCCTTTCTCTCTGATGGCTCTGCTCCGGTCCCGTTGTCGAACCCGTGCAAACTCCCTTCTCCTGCGCCCCGATTGGGCAAACCTGCCCTCTCATCTGCTGTGAGTGGGCAGAGCTTCCTCGAACCCGGAAGCTCCGCGTATCGTCTCTCCGCTCCTTGCTGAAAATTAGCCTCTGTCCCCCCTAGCGCTACAGCCTTCTGGCTCGCCTCCGATGTTCCACCGGCTGTCTGTGATGTCCCTTGCAGCTGCGAACTGCCCTCTGCACACTGCAAATCAGCCGTCTCTCGATCAGGTATGACGTCCTGCCCCTTCAATCCTCGTGGGCGGACCTGCTGCGCTAGTAATGGCACTGCGCTCGTAGGTTGCCGACCTCCCGAATCCGATGCCTCCAGTGGAAAAAGGACCACCTGTGGCTGCAACCGCTTGTCCTTGCTTGCAGCCCACTGCTCCATTCCGGGTACACCGCCCTCTTTCTTCTGCATCGGCTCAACCAGAACTGCATTAGACAACAGGCTCTCCCCTGTAGCGCCTGACCCTGTGTCTAGTATCTGGAATGATTGTCTCTGAAACTCTCTCGCTTCTGTATTTTCCTCCACAGGTCTCTGTGTCTGAGAAGTCTGATCCAGACCAGCCCTGACGTCCTTGAGCTCTGCTGTCTCTGGAAGAGGACCGGGCTGGCTTGCCAGGTACTGCATATACTTTAATGTGGCTTGTGTACCGCTCCCGGTCAGTTCTGGCACCGAAGAATGCAGGGACCCAGGAACTGAACCCTCTGTCTTCTTCCCTCTCTGTTCTGCCGTGGGGTCTGATCGTTTACTTCCCTGGCCTCCAGCGAGAGAACCAGAAGCCATTCTTTCCTTGTTCACATAAATCTCGCGCAAAGGGTTCCCAGGGCCTTTTTTTAAAACCCCAAGCAGCTGTTCTTTCTTCCCAAGCATTTTTTTTAGACGTGTTTCTTCCTTTTCATATAGGTTCTTGTGTGTTGCTGGAGCTACTTTAATCATGGTTTTAGCCATCTTGATACGTTTACCCAGATCCACCACCTCTTTCTCCACGGCCTTGATTCTCCTAACCACTTTAATCAAACCACTAGCCGGGTCCTCTGGGTCCTGGATTCTCTCCCAAAAATCTTCCTCTTCCGAGGACTCGCTGTCCTCACTGCCTGTCTCCTCAGATTCAGGCTGACTCTCCTGACAGGTATCCATCTCCTCCACCTTCTCTCTGCCTGGCAAACTCCCTTCTTGGGCCTTCACCAGCTCTCCCCCCCTCTCACCTTCTGGATGTTGTAGGCCAGTGAGGGGGGTACCGGACTGGCTTCCGCCCTCGGGCTGCTGTGCTCTCCGGTCTACCGGGCTCCTCTCCCTCCTCTCTGCGGCTTTAACAGAGAGGGAACCGTTCTTCCAGGCCTTCTGGTCCTGGGCCCCAGGAGGCCCCATATCCGGGGCCTTGCCTGAGGACCGCTCCCCAGGGACCTTCCTCATTTCTGGGGAAGGAGCTAGGCCTCACTCCCTTCCCCCTGGAAACCTGCAGAGCCTCTGGCAGCACTTCCTCCTCCTTCCAAGTCTCAACAGCAACTAACTTGGAATGCCCTCCCGCGGGAGGTGATGGAGACGAAAATGGTAACAGAATTCAAGAATGCGTGGGATAAACATAAAGGAATCCTGTTCAGAAGGAATGGATTAGCCGAGATTGGGTGACGGGGCTGGTGATTGGGAGGCGGGGCTAGTGCTGGGCAAGACTTCTACAGGCTGTACCCTGAAAATGGCAGATACAAATCAAGGTAAGGTATACACAAAAAGTAGCACATATGAGTTTATCTTGTTGGGCAGACTGGATGGATCGTGCAGGTGTTTTTCTGCCGTCATCTACTATGTTACTATCCAGCTCATTTTTGAAAGTGATCTCTGGCCATCTTCCGACACAAAATCGGGAGATGGCCGGCGATCTCCTGAACCCGGCCAAATCGGTATAATCGAAAGCCGATTTTGGCTGGGTTCAACTGCTTTCCGTCACAGAGCCGGCGAAACATCAAGGGGGCGTGTCGGTAGGATAGTGAAGGCAGGATGGGGGCGTGCTCACGAGATGGCCGGCTTCGCCCGATAATGGAAAAGAAAAGCCAGGCTTGATGAGCATTTCGCTGGCTTTACTTGGTCCCTGTTTTTTCACGACCAAGCTTCAAAAAGGAGCCCCAACTGACCAAATGACCACCGGAGGGAATCGGGGATCACCTCCCCTTACTCCCCCAATGGTCACCAACCCCCTCCCACCCCCCAAAAAAACTTTTTTGCCAGCCTGTATGCCAACCTCAAATGTCATACCCAGGTCCCTGATAGCAGTATGTAAGTCCCTGGAGCAGGTGTTAGTGGGTGCAGTGCACTTCAGACAGGTGGACCCAGGCCCACCCCCCCTACCTGTTACACTTCTGGTGGTAAATGGGAGCCCTCCAAAACCCATCCAAAACCCACTTTACCCCCATGTAGGTGCCCCCCTTCACCCCTTAGGGCTTTGGTAATGGTGTAGAGTTGTGGGGAGTGGGTTTTGGGGGGGGGGGGATTTGGAGGGACTAAACAACCAAGGGAAGGGAGCTTTGCACCTGGGAACTATTTTTTTTTTTTTTTAATTTTTAGAAGTGCCCCCTATGGTGCCCGGTTGGTGTCCTGGCATGCCAACGGGGCCAGTGATATACAAATGCTGGCTCCTCCCACGACCAAATGCCTTAGATTTGGCCGGGTTTGAGACCACTGGCATTATTTTCCATTATGGCCGAAAACCAATGCCGGCCATCTCAAACTCGGCAAACTCTGACATTTGGCCGGGCCCAACTGTATTAGCGAAGAAAAAGATGGCCAGCCATCTTTTTCGAAAATACGGTTGGCTCCGCCAACTTACGGCGCCGGCCCCGAAGATGGCCGGCGCCGTTCGATTATGCCCCTCTATGTTACTATGTTACTTTGGATTTTGTGTACATATCAAGAAGTCCATGAGGATCATGACAGTGATATATTTCATGGATCCACATGTTCCACAAATGTATGAAATTACACCATCTAATTACTTTTTGGCTTTACATCTGACCCATACAATTGCTCTTATGTTAGAATTTGCATGTGTGCAATACCAGCATTCACATGTGTATATTGCATTTACACGTGTAAATCCCCACTCTATCTATCTATCTATCTATCTATCTATCTATCTATCTATCTCAAGAGAGCATGTAGGGGGCATGGGTTAGGCATGATTTTGGCAAGTCACAAATCTACACATGTATTCCCATTTCATGAAGGGAATGCATGTGTATGACCCAGTATTTCTTTTTTTGTTTGTTTTGTTTCATATTTTTATTAAGGTTTTTCAAACACAAAACAGAAAGGAAAAATCAAACAATAACAACAATCCATGGCAAATAAAGAAACAAAAAAAAAAGACAGAACATCATCAGCATTCCATGACAATAACCGTAGAAAATCAGCAATTAGACAGTGGTCAGTTAGTGCTATGAGGAGCCTGTCAAAATGAATCTAAACGAGCCCAAGTCTTCAAGACAGAATGAACTCTCCGGTGTTTATGGGCTAGAATAGTTTCATATTTTCTAATCACACACACGTAACTCCACCATTCATTATAATTTAGATGTACATTATTTTTCCAGTTTGAAACAATTAAGTGTAAAGCAACAGCTAACAATATATTAAACAATTTCTTATCAGTTTCTAGGATAGAGAGGTTAGGAGAAGAGGCCCTAAAAAGCACAACCTCGCAAGAGAGCACTGTCGACGCAGGCAGATGAAAAATAAGGCACATTTTAGCCCAAATGAGTTGCCAGTACGCTCTTACGTTCTTACAGTAAAAAAACCATACGGGCAAGGGATCCATCTGGTTCTTGACAGGACCAGCATTTGAAGTCAAGACTCTTGGTAATCCTGGCTACTCTTGCAGGGGTCCAGTTCTCGGCATGTATACGTATAGGTTTTCAAAATGGCAGTAATGTAAGTTGCAAAATGTCCATTACATATGTTTTTTCAGTATTTCAACATGTATCTTTATAAAAATAGCTGCTACCACTGCATGTACCAGTAAATACACATGCATTTCTGCATATATTTTTGAAAAAAGGAGTGAGAATCCAACAGTACATGCAAAGAAGGAACCAGCTAAATTTACGAAACAAGTGAAAAGATTCTTTAAAGAATTAGATGAAAAACAAGTGCAAATGCACAAATACAATTCAGATGTGCTGAACAAGAATTTTTGCCTTGCAAATTGGGAGTGTAGTCAGCCAGCTCTCTCTCCATGTATGAGAGAAGCTGGGAATAATTCAACAAAAAGCTGAGAGTGATGTTGTATATAATTTTACACTGGTGAAAAACTTGGAGTTACAAGGGCTTGTAAAGCTCATACAACAGACACAAATTAACAGCTAGACCAGAGAAAGAGCATGCTGCAGACAGCCTAACAGATCCAATGAAGGGGGGGGGGGGGGGGGGGCTTCTAGCCCAGCATGCTTAGGGGTCCTTTTGCAAAGGCATAGTAAAAAGTGGCATGTAGTAGTGTGGGTGCTTGTTTTTGGCTTGAGCTGGGCCATTTTTTACTGCAGCTGGGAAAAGCAGTTTTTAACTGGGCAGTAAATAGCCGTGTGCTAAAATTAAAAGTAGTGCACGGCTATTTACTGTCTGAGCCCTTTGACCTAATGGTAAGGGTCATATGCTACTCCTGCGGTAATCGGGCAGCGCGCCAATGTGACACCGCTGCTGATTACTGCCAGGAACACCCCTACGGTAGAAAATAGAACATTTTCTACCACGGGAAACAGCATTTGCAAATTTCGAAACTACCTCACCCCCGCTACCCCTGTGGTAGTGCCAATTTGCCATGCGCTGTGCGGTAGCCCTACCAGTAGAAAGACACAGGGATCTGGGACATGTGCTCTGACAGAGCCTATTTCAGCAAACTACAGGATTATAGGGATTTGTAGTCTTATCCCTTTTAAAGATACGGGCACTGTAACCTGTTATAGACAATTCTCAACATATTCACATAAACAACAAACAGCTTGCCTCTATGGGGGTAGAACACTCCCCACCTGGTGTAGGTAGATAACACTATTAATTCCTCAAAATATAAACCATTATGAGCAATCATTAATAAAACTGGATCTTGAAGGTTGACATCTCTATGCTTGTCTCATGTCTTCTGTCGTTCAGGCGACTTCTCTTTTGCAGTCTCACATGAGCTGAAACGAGAGACAGACAACACAAACAATATAAATGAGAGAAAAAGTCTGTGATTCTCTGGAGTGGAGAGCAGTCCATGGAATTCATGGGGCATGTGGATCATTGGCTTAGTGATGGTTCTGCTGAAGAAGTTTGCTATCTTCCATGGGAGTATCAAAGTTCCCAGGTGGTGCTAAGTTGCTATTGATGATCTGCAGTTCTACATCTCTGATGGCACTTTGTGATAGGTATCCTGAGCTTTGCCCAACTTGAGAAACAATGAGCTCCCAAGTTGTTTTTAGGCACAATGTTAGTAGCAAGAACAGTCATCTCTGGATGGAGCTCTGCGTCAGAGTCACGGTTTATAAGCTCAAGGGAGCTCTCTATAGTTGGAAATGTGTGGCCAGGTTTTAGAAAGAAATCTGGTCCTGATAATCATGTTGTTTTCATTAGATGGGACACTGGTACAGTCTGTTGGATTTTGGTAAGTTGGCACATAATGCCACTGTTCGGGTCATGTCGACTTCCACATATGCTCAACTCTGTTCGGGTCATGTCGACTTCCACATATGCTCAACTCTGTTGCTGACGTATACATAAAAACTCCTAGTTTGATTGTAGATGTAGCCCAAGACAACGTTTTACTGTCTGTGTATAATTTGACTGTGTCTATTTGAATGTCCATTTCACTTAGTATCATCTCTGCTATCTCTGTTGCCAGCACTGCTCCACACAGTTCTAAATGTGGAATGGTATGATTGGGTAGTGGTGCTAACTTGGCTTTACCAAAGATGAATCCCACATGTTAGCCCATCTAACATAGTAGATGACGGCAGAAAAAGACCTGCACGGTCCATCTAGTCTGCCCAACAAGATAAACTCATATGTGCTACTTCTTGTGTATACCTTACCTTGATTTGTATCTGCCATTTTCAGGACACATACAGTAAAAGTCTTGCCCAGAACTAGCCCCATTTTCAGGACACAGACCGTAGAAGTCTTGCCCAGAACTTAGCCCCACCACCCAAACACCAGCCCGCCTCCCAATCTCGGCTAAGCTTCTGAGGATCCATTCCTTCTGCACAGGATTCCTTTATGTTTATCCCACGCATGCTTGAATTCTGCTACCATTTTCATCTCCACCACCTCCCGCGGGAGGGCATTCCAAGTATCTACCACTCTCTCCGTGAAAAAATACTTCCTGACATTTTTCTTGAGTCTGCCCCCCTTCACTCTCATATCATGTCCTCTCGTTCTACCGCCCTCCCATCTCCGGAAAATATTTGAATGTCTGTATCATATCACCCCTGTTTCTCCTTTCCTCCAGGGTATACATGTTCAGGTCCGCAAGTCTCTCCTCATACGTCTTGTAACGCAAATCCCATACCATTCTCGTAGCTTTTCTTTGCACCGCTTCCATTTTTTTTTTACATCCTTAGCAAGGTACGGCCTCAAGAACTGAACACAATACTCCAGGTGGGACCTCACCAACGACTTATACAGGGGCATCAACACCTCTTTTCTTCTGCTGGTCACACCTCTCTCTATACAGCCTAGCAACCTTCTGGCTACGGCCACCACCTTGTCACACTGTTTCGTCACCTTCAGATCCTCAGATACTATCACCCCAAGATCCCTCTCCCCATCCGTAACTATCAGACTCTCCCCGCCTAACACATACTTCTCCCGTGGATTTCTACTCCCTAAGTGCATCACTTTGCATTTCTTCGCATTGAATTTTAATTGCCAAACCTTAGACCATTCTTCTAGTTTCCCCATCTACATCTGTAGCTTTCATATAGACCTTCAGCTATGGCTTTTTCAGAAGCATCTGAGAAGATGCAGATCTCTTTGTGATAGGCAATACTAAGTGTTGCAGGGATGTAAATGCACAGAATGTGCAGCTGTTCAAAAGATTCTTTCCATTTCTCCCTTTCTTGTCTCATTTTGTCACGGTTGTGGCCGTGCCCTTATGTTCAGCCCTACTGTTTCTCGGTATCTAGCTCTGTGACCTCTCCAGTCTGTCTTTTTCCCTATTGTTGTTCTTTTTTTAAAAATTTCTTATTTATCTTTATTAACATCAATACAGGACAGTGCGTTAGAAAGCCAAGTCTATTACGGACGGCGAGGGGAGGCAATACCAGCAGGAAAATCAAATACAACAGCAGTTTGTTCAGTACTATCAGGCACTCTATGGAGTGAGGGAATTAGACACGGCACAAAGGGATGAGTTTTTTTTTAGAGATATTCCAATCCCTAAGTTCACACAGGATCAGTCGCACATTATGAGTAGGCCCATTTCTGACCAAGAGGTTAGACAGGGCATTAAGGCACAAGCTGACAAAAGCTCCGGGACCAGATGTGTATGGGCCAAAATATTACAAAATACTGTCAGATGTAGTAGCAATCACGATGGCTAACATGTATAATAGCTTAGTTACAGAAAGGGCGGGTCTTCACCAAAATATTGCGCATATTCAAATATGCGTGGGATAAACATAAAGGAATCCTGTTCAGAAGGAATGGATCCTCAGGAGCTTAGCCGAGATTGGGTGGCAGAGCCGGTGGGGGGAGGCGGGGATACTGCTGGGCAGACTTATACGATCTGTGCCAGAGCTGGTGTTTGGGAGGCGGGGATAGTGCTGGGCAGACTTATACGGTCTGTGCCAGAGCCGGTGGTGGGAGGCGGGGCTGGTGGTTGGGAGGCGGGGATAGTGCTGGGCAGACTTATACGGTCTGTGCCCTGAAGAGGACAGGTACAAATCAAGGTAGGGTATACATAGAAAGTAGCACATATGAGTTTATCTTGTTGGGCAGACTGGATGGACCGTGCAGGTCTTTTTCTGCCGTCATCTACAATGTTACTATGTATTATATTGTTACCCAAGCCTGTGAAGGATCCATCGCAGGTGGGGTCGTACCGTCCCATATCTCTACTCAATCAGGATGTAAAACTCTTAGCGAACATTCTTGTAAAGAGAATGAATGCCTTTCTTCCGAGTATTATTCATGAAGACCAGGTGGGATTTGTTCCCGGCAGGTATGCCTCGATGAATCTCACATGGGCCTTAGCAGCAATACACGCATATAGAGGGCGGGGGGGGGGGGGGGGGGGGAACAGAGGCCATCACAGGGTTGGACATGGAAAAAGCATTCAATAGTATATCTTGGCAATACTTATTCTGGGTAATGGAGCAGTTTGGATTGCAGGGCAGGTTTACTGATTGGATCCGGGTATTGTACACTAAACCTCAGGAACGCTTATTAGTTAACAACAATTTGACAGAAAGCTTTGATCTGCAGAGGGGCACTAGACAGGGGTGTCCAGTGTCACCCCTGCTATTTTTACTAGCTGTAGAACCACTGGCGATCAAGATTCGCCAGAGTGATCAGCTCTGACGTCTTCAAGTGGGAAGGCAGGAGATCCACATTAACCTGTTTGCGGATGATATTCTGTTATATTTTTATTTTTGTTACATTTGTACGCTTTCCCACATAGCAGGTTCAATGTGGCTTACATATTATATACAGGTACTTATTTGTACCTGGGGCAATGGAGGGTTAAGTGACTTGCCCAGAGTCTGGCATGTGCCCCCTTACACTTAGAGAAGGCATTAATATTAGTTAAAGAATTTGGGGCTATATCGGGACTGTGAGTCAGTTGCACTAAATCAGAGCTTCTCCCACTTTCAGAAAGAGCAAATAGTCCAAAGTTTGAGAACCTGTCCATTCCCCCGGTACAGCATCTGATGTGTTACTTGGGTATATATCTTAGCACTAATCCAGAGGTGATGTATAAAAGGAACATATTAGATCAGATAGATAAGATCAAGCAAATATGTCTACGGTGGAAGGATCTTCCGGTCTCCCTATTGTTGTTCTTTCTGTTAGTCAAGCCTCACTTTGGTCTCCCTGCTTCTGCTTTATTTCCTACTTGTGACATCAGCAGTCTACTCCTTTATAAGGACCCAGGGAGCTTTCCTACGTTGCCTTTGCAAGGAGTCTCTTAATTTGCCTCTGTATAGGTCATATCCGTGCTTTGCTTTGTTCCTGAGTCTTGCTCCTGAAGGTCTGTTCTGTGTTCCCCTGAGTCTTGTGTTTCAGTGCTTTGTTTTGTTTCTGTGAGTTTGCTTTTGAACCTTGATCCTGAAGGCCTGACTGTAGAGCCAAAGCCTGCCCTTGGTGTCTGTATCTGTTTGACTTCCCTTGCCTTCTGCTTTTAGTCTAGCCCTGCTTTTGACTCTTGCTATAGTTAAGCTCCATGTTTAAGCCAATCTCTGTGTTTAGCCAAGCTCTGTTCCCGTTTTCTGTTTTCCCTGTTCTATTTCCTGTGTGTGTAGTTCTTGTCTGTTAATTCTGAGAGTCTGTAGAAGCCAGCATTGTCCCTAATTAGCTCACTGCTATGCAGGTTTGTCTGCTTCCTCTCAATCTGCCTGGCCTTTCCCTTCCAACTATGGATGCTGGTAAGCACATTGCTTCGTTGTTTGTTTGTCTTCCCTTAGTCTGCTTAATCCTTTGCCTGCTATGTTTGCTTCCTGGCTCTTGAGCTCTGTTTCTGCTAAGTTCTGTTCCTGTTGTGTATTTGAGCCAGGTTCTGCCCCTGCTATGTGTTTGAGCTAGTTTCTGTCCCTGCTCTCTGTCAAGCTGTGTCCCTTCCAGCATCCGGTTCCAGCCAAGCCAAGTCCGATCGAGAATCCTGTTCCAGCCAAGCCAAGTCCGTTCCAGAATCCGGTTCCAGCCAAGCCAAGTCCGTTCCAGCATCCGGTTCCAGCCAAACCAAGTCCGTTCCAGCATCCGGCTCCAGCCAAGTTCCGTTCCAGCATCCGGTTCCAGTCAAGCCAAGTTCCGTTCCAGAATCCGGTTCCAGCCAAGCCAAGGCCCGTTCCAGAATCCGGTTCCAGCCAAGCCAAGGCCCGTTCCAGAATCCAGTTCCACTGTTTCAGCATCCAGTTCCAGCCAAGCCAAGTCCGTTCCAGCATCCGGTTACACCGTTTCAGCATCCGGTTCCAGCCAAGCTAAGTCCGTTCCAGCATCCGGTTACACCGTTTCAGCATCTGGTTCCAGCTGAGCCAAGTCGTTCCAGCATCCGGTTCCAGCCGAGCCAAGCCCGTTCCAGAATTCTGTTCCAGCCAAGCCTGTTTGAGAATCCTGAATCCTATTCCTGCCTTGTGTATTGTGTTGCTTCTGTTATTCTGTTCCCTAGCTCCTGCCCTGTCTTGCCTGTCTGGTTGTGCTTTGTTTTATCTCTTTCAGTCTAGTCCTGTCCAGATCCAGTTCTTGTCTTGCCCTTTTCTGGACCCATTTTTAATCTACTTCTGTGTGTTGCCTTGTCTTGCATTTCTAGGTCCCAGTCCCAGTTTTAATCCAGTTCCGAGTCTTGCCTTGTCCTGTCTGGGTTCCAGTTTGGCCCCTTTGCCTTCTTTTCCTTGCCTCGTCTGGATCCGGATCTTGTTTTGTCTATTGTGTTTAGTTACCTCTGTCCTGCCTTGTTGAGTCTGTTAGTTTATCTTAGTCCAGTCTGTTCTGATTCCTGCCTTTGCCAGCCCAGGTGATTTGTCTGCCAAAGCTCCGGCTTTGGTTCATGGGCTCACCATTCCTGACAGTTGTGACACATTTCTGTTGGCAGTGGGACATCCCCCTCATCAGTACTTTGGGAAAGCTCCCTCAGTAGGGATTTTCCTTGAATGGTGACTGGAGCCACAGACCCCAGTAGATTGTACAGACTATTAACTATGGACAAGACACCTCTTCGTGCATATGGTTTCTCTTGGGTGGAGACTTGAAAGGTAAAAACATCTCTTTTTAGGTCCCAGTGTAATCCAAGTCTTCTCTGAAGTGGAGAATGTCTATTCTTAGATCTAAATCCTTTAAAGTTTTGGCATGATCCTCCTCAGGAAATGCTCTCATTACTTCTAGACTGTTGGAGGCAATTTTATGAAGTCTCAGATTGGCCTCTGCCAGCATTGCTTGATGGTATTCATCCCAGAGTATTAATAGAACTAAAAAATGAACTTGCGGAGCTACTGTTAGAAATATGCAATCTGTCCCTAAAATCGAGTGTAATACCGGAAGACTGGAGGGTAGCCAATGTTACTCCGATTTTTAAGAAGGGTTCCAGAGGAGATCCGGGAAATTATAGACCGGTGAGTCTGACGTCGGTGCCGGGCAAGATGGTGGAGGCTATTATTAAGAATAAAATTGCAGAGCATATACAAAAACATGGACTGATGAGACAAAGTCAGCACGGATTTAGTGAAGGGAAGTCTTGCCTCACCAATCTAATGCATTTTTTTGAGGGGGTAAGCAAACATGTGGACAATGGGGAGCCGGTTGATATTGTATATCTGGATTTTCAGAAGGCGTTTGACAAAGTGCCGCACGAAAGACTCCTGAAGAAATTGCAGAGTCATGGAATCGGAGGTAGGGTACTATTATGGATTAAGAACTGGTTGAAAGATAGGAAGCAGAGAGTAGGATTGCGTGGCCAGTATTCTCAGTGGAGGAGGGTAGTTAGTGGGGTCCCGCAGGGGTCTGTGCTGGGTCCGTTGCTTTTTAATGTATTTATAAATGACCTAGAGATGGGAATAACTAGTGAGGTAATTAAATTCGCCGATGACACAAAATTATTCAGGGTCGTCAAGTCGCAGGAGGAATGTGAACGATTACAGGAGGACCTTGTGAGACTGGGAGAATGGGCGTGCAAGTGGCAGATGAAGTTCAATGTTGACAAGTGCAAAGTGATGCATGTGGGTAAGAGGAACCCGAATTATAGCTACGTCTTGCAAGGTTCCACGTTAGGAGTTACGGATCAAGAAAGGGATCTGGGTGTCGTCGTCGATGATACGCTGAAACCTTCTGCTCAGTGTGCTGCTGCGGCTAGGAAAGCGAATAGAATGTTGGGTGTTATTAGGAAGGGTATGGAGTCCAGGTGTGCGGATGTTATAATGCCGTTGTATCGCTCCATGGTGCGACCGCACCTGGAGTATTGTGTTCAATACTGGTCTCCGTATCTCAAAAAAGATATAGTAGAATTGGAAAAGGTACAGCGAAGGGCGACAAAAATGATAGTGGGGATGGGACGACTTTCCTATGAAGAGAGGCTGAGAAGGCTAGGGCTTTTCAGCTTGGAGAAGAGACGGCTGAGGGGAGATATGATAGAAGTGTATAAAATAATGAGTGGAATGGATCGGGTGGATGTGAAGCGACTGTTCACGCTATCCAAAAATACTAGGACTAGAGGGCATGAGTTGAAGCTACAGTGTGGTAAATTTAAAACGAATCGGAGAAAATTTTTCTTCACCCAACGTGTAATTAGACTCTGGAATTCGTTGCCGGAGAACGTGGTACGGGCGGTTAGCTTGACGGAGTTTAAAAAGGGGTTAGATAGATTCCTAAAGGACAAGTCCATAGACCGCTATTAAATGGACTTGGAAAAATTCCGCATTTTTAGGTATAACTTGTCTGGAATGTTTTTACGTTTGGGGAGCGTGCCAGGTGCCCTTGACCTGGATTGGCCACTGTCGGTGACAGGATGCTGGGCTAGATGGACCTTTGGTCTTTCCCAGTATGGCACTACTTATGTACTTATGTACTTATGTACTTGTGTTCTCTTTAGCAAATCAGAGGCTTCTCCTGCAGTAGGTAAGGACTTCAAACCATCGTCAATATAAAAGTCTCTTTCAATGAAACATCTGACATCTATGCCATGCTCTTTCTCCTTGGGCTGTCCTAAGCCTGTAGGTTGCCACTGCAGGTGATGGACTATTACCCAAGATGTCATTCTGTGTTCCACAATCTCCTGGTTGATGACATTGTCAGGGTAAGACAGGAATCTCAAGTAGTTTGTGTAGTCTGGATATAGGACAAAGCAGTAGAACATTTGCTGGATATCTGCTGTTATGGTGATGGGTTCCTTTCTTAAGTGAATCAAGACTCCTAATAAGCTGTTGATCATGTTGGGCCTAGAAAGCTTCCCATTGTTGAGTGAGATTCCTTTAAATTGAGTACTGGAATTGAACACAGTCCTGATCTGGCCTGAGTTTTGTGAGTGATACACACCAAAGATAGGAAAATACCAATAGTCTTTATTGTCTTTTAATGGTGGAGCTGGCCATTATCAAGCATGCTTTGCATGAATGTAGTCAAGTGCTGTATCTGCAATGAAGTGAGATGAGAGAGAGTTTGTCCTCTGTTATTAGGGAGTCATGATTATGGGCATCCAAAATAGTAGAGGAGCTACTCAACTGTTTGACTCATCTTTGTAGAATTCTTATTTTATGTCGGTCTGTCATCATCGTTGGTGACTTGGAACACTGAACTCCCCCGATGTGCTGCTAAATCTGGTGGAGAGGTGTTCTGACAGTATCCGATGAGTAGCAATCTCCCCACACCCCCGAGAATCCCCACCTAAGAGACTTCCCACTCAGGACTCCCCCCCCCCCCCCCTCGGTCATTTTCCACCCTCCCTATCCTTTTTTTTAAAACCTTTGTTTCATTCGTATTTCATTCTTGTATCACTTCTTTTTATTTTTATTTTCCAAATGCTGATGGAGGATTGGGTACGTTGCTGAGAGGGAACAAGGAGGTTAGATTGAGAACAGGAGACGACATGGCATTTCAGACACTGATGGAGGATCGGATGCATCACTGATGGGGAACAACAAGGAGGTTAGATTGAGAACAGGAGATAGCATGCTGCTCAGCCGTCATCCCCGTTTTGTTTGTGCAGCATATGGATGTACTCAGAGGAAGTATAATGATGGAATAACTTTTGAGGAAGTATACTAAAGGAATAACTTTTCATAGGTAGAGTAGTAATTGGTTATCATTTTGAGTGGCTGATTATAGGACACCTAGCACATGTTGTCTCAGCATTCAGAGTTTCTATCTGTTTATTTATTTACTTATTTATAAAATTTATCTCCTGCATTAAACATAAATTAGGTTGAAACCTGGGAGTATTGAAAATCTTTTTTTTTTCCTGTACCTAGTGTACTTAGGCTTGCGAGGGTGTAGTTTGGGGGGGGGGTGTGGGGGGCATTGCCCCCCCACACATACTGGATGTTTGGAAGAGGAAAAGGATGTGTAAAAGTTAATGTTTTTTTTGGGGGGGGGGTGGTTGGGAGGGGAAAAGGAACGAGATTAATTGTCCTAGTGTGTTTTGGGTTTCTTTTTTTGTGAGTTGCGGGTGAGAACTGTCCTCCCTGGTGTGGTGGGAATTGATTCAGTGGGAACTGTCTCTTGGGAACTGTCCAGGTAGGAACTGGAGAGCCTTGTATACCAATGCCCGTAGTATGGGAAACAAACTTCTAGAACTTGAGGCTACAATGATGGAAGCGGACTTGGATTTAGTGGTGGTCATGGAGACGTGATTCACGGAGAACCATGACTGGGATGTTGCTATACCTGGCTATAATCTATTCAGGAAGGACAGAGTAGGAAAAAAGGGTGGAGGTGTGGCATTATATGCTAAGAATGATATCCAAGTGACAGAACTGCAGGACATGTGGGGTAGGGAAGAAGCGCTGTAGGTTAAACTGGAAAGAGGGAAAGCAAAATGTATCTATATCGGAGTGCTATACAGACCTCCCTCACAGTCGGAGGAACTGGACAGGGACTTAATTGAAGACATCCGCAAGATAGCTAGGAAAGGGGAAGTACTACTGATAGGTGACTTCAATATTCCGGATGTTGATTTGGGTGTCCTGGCTGCGCGGTCGTCTAGAAGCAAAGAGATCTTAGATTCCCTACAGGAAGAATTGTTCCAGCAGTGGGTGACGGAACCGATGCGGGATGAAGCTGTTCTGGACCTGGTGCTTACGAATGGAGAGTACGTTTCTGACGTCAAGGTGGCAGACCATTTGACATCTAGTGATCTTCGTATGGTATGGTTCAATATTAAAACAGAAGAGAGGGCTCACTTGAGATTGAAGGTCCTGAATTTCAAAGGAACTAACTTTGCCGAGATGGGGGAATTTCTCAAGGAACAGTTAGCGGGATGGGAACAGCTGAAGGATGTAGAACAGCAATGGACGAGACTGAAAGGAGCTATATTAAAAGTGACTAACCTTTATGTTAGAAAAGTACATAAAAAAGTAAAAGGAAAAGAAGGCCTCTCTGGTAATGAAAAGATAGAGCAGATTCCCCCCTCCCCTTCTCTCTGAGAACTCACTTCAGCTTTTGCTGCAGTGAAATGTATCTGTGTCAGAGATGATGATTGATTTTTACAGGCCTAGCTCTTAGCCTGAGCCATTGGCCGGTATTTCACTGAGAGCAAGTGACAGCATATTTCTACATTCCCCTCTTGCCGGGCCCCCAAGGGGGGGGGGGGGTGGCACACGTGACTTCTAGTGTGTGGCCATCCTTTCCAGAGGGCTCCTAGAGTCTAGTGAAGAGATGTATATATCTGAGGTGACATGGGTGCTCTGGCCCGATGAGGAACTTAGGCTACAGCAAGAGTCAACCTGCGGGCACGAAGATATATGCTACATGAAATTCTATGTTCCCCTTTACAGTAACCCACCCAAGAAGCCTAACTATCGTACAACTACCCCTCTGGGGTGGATTGAGACTTGGAAACACAGGAATCCAACTAAATCCATTTGACATACAATAAAATCAACAAGCTTGAGTACATATGATTGTGATCAACTAATATATCATTATTACAGAGCCAATCATTAGTCAAAATTTGAGTGTAAATTTAGCTAAAAACTAGTAGTATTAGGGAAGAAATATTTCATTGTAGCATTTAAAAAGGGTTAATATTGGCAAAATAATGAATAACTACTGCAGGTTAAACAGCAGTCTTATAATTATGAGCAAGATAATGGCAAAACTCTGAGTGTAATAGATCTAGAAGGCCCTGCTGACCTATAGCGTTTTTTGGAAAATACATAGGAACATAATCTTCTTCCTTTGTTCCAGCAATAAGCTCGGTATCAGCCATAAGGCGTTCATACAGGACATAGTGGCCTGTAGGTTCTCTCTTGCTTAAAGCAGTTGCAATTATATAGCAACTGAGAAATATAAAAGTTTTCCCTAGCATAGTGAACATTTGTATAACATTAGCAGTGCATAAAACAGCTTGTGATATAAAGGGACAATTCAGTAAAAAGAATAGAATCTTTTGGAAAAGTTCATAAAGTGTAGTTTTTAAAACGCAACCAGCTAGAAATCAGGTAATTCAAAGTCACTTAAAATTTCATTGATCTGATAAGTAGACAATTTTAGCATCAGAGGATTTTATAAGTCAGTGTAAGTGGTTCTGGTATTGTGAAACAGCAGTCTGTATACTGTTGAAAGATTCACTCAGGCAGGCAAGGGTTCATATGGAAGACATCATTGTACATGTAGGAGGCTTCTACTGAAACTTCTCATGGTTTCCAGACAGTTAAACAGTCCATATAATAGTTGTCCACTTCTTTACCATTGTGGTTTTCTGGGTAATCAGGTCTTCTATAAACAAACCTGTACTGTAAAATCATTAGACAGACACATAGTAAAAAAACAAATTAGAGAAAGATACAAATATAGGGGAAAAAAAGGAAAATAGTTTAACAGGACAGCTGTTTGTTTTTCTTCGCTTAAATCTGGAATACGTCCTTCTGAGTGGCAATCGTTAGACTGGCGGGGATGGCTGGTGTAGTACTTCCGGTGCACCAAGAGGCATATTTTCAAAGCACTTAACCTTCCAAAGTTCCATAGAAACCCATGGAACTTTGGAGGGCTAAGTGCTTTGAAAATATGCCTTCAAGTCTCCAACTTTGAGAGCTTTTGGATGACCGGAGGCAGAGGCAAGGCTATCATTACCCTCCCCTCTTGATGATTGAGAAATCATCACCTGTACAAATAATAATTAGCAGGGTGTAATTGATGAAGGGTAGAATAGTTTGAAACTAAGGAACCCAAATTAAACCTAGTTATGCCTGGGGAACTGAAATAAGGTCATAGTGGTCACATAAGAAAATACTTGACCTAAGTGTTGACCTGTAGAGGAAAAGGAAATATATAATAAAGATTACAGTACAGTTAACCATAATAGAAGAGTTAACCAGTATAGCAGTAGACAACTAGGCAACAGAAATAGTAGAACAACAAATTCATCACTATATTTCATTATGTCAAGAGTCCCAAATTGTACAGGAAGAATGTCCTTGAAAGAAAGACGATGTAGAGGTAAGAGTGCAAATGCAAAAGTGTCCAGATTAGACAGGAGCAGGCCAAACTGGTGAGTCCACACTGTTGTGTCAGGGTCAGCTGGTATCGGGTGTCAAGACCTCCATTTGGACCCTAGCTTAGGTTATTAGTTTCTTCACCAGTTTGAGACAAGGGTTCCTAATGAAACACCCCCCCTTTGTAGCCAGGCTTACCCTTGCGAGAAGGTGGTCTACTTTGGATGCCTTAGACCTCTTTGATGACCTGGAGTAGAACGCAGTCTCAAGTTTGGACCTTGCCAAGCTCAATAGGTTGAGGATATGTGGACACTAGTGCTCAACAACAGAGAATGAAAAACAGAATGGATGCAAAGGGATGGCCTCCCCCAGTGGGTTTGTGTGTGAACAATTTCAAACAGCTCAAAACAAAAGAAAGTTAAAATGTTATAGCATTTCTTTCACAAATGTTAGAGCAATACAGAATGTAAATTCTGTTTTTATAAACAAAAGGGTTGCAAACAAGGCAGTGAGAATAATAACAAACAATGAAATACATGAAAAATCTAGAACCATAAGTCCCCAATCATACAGTATGAAGTATGGCTGAGTCAAGTTTTGTAGCAGACTTCACATATTTGAATCAGGAAGTATGATTTTTGCAGTTTTACAGCAGCAACAGACAGTCCCTGATCCAAGAAGGGTACTTCGTTATCTATAAATGGTGATCTGCTTAAGAAAGCAGCCAGTAGTGGAATGATAGAAGGGCATATACAGAAAAATAGATTATGAAACATGAATCAAACCGTAAACATATACTTGTACATCCAATTAACAGAAATTGCATAAAAGCAAACAATGAGTAAAGGTCCAGTAAGTGGAGCTGGTCTTAGATCATATAAATAAATCCAAAATGTTTCCTTCCAATAATGCATCCGTAGGTGGCACTGTTGAGAGATTAGTGTTGCAGCGTGCTTCCAAAGGATACCAACTTAGAGTAAATAAGGGAAAAATAAAGCATAGAAGGCAGGACTGAATTGGTGTCTGTAAGGGTAATGTGGAATAATAATTCTCCGAGGACAAGCAGGCTGCTTGTTCTCACGACTGGGTGACGTCCGCGGCAGCCCCCAACAACCGGAAGAAGCTTCGCGGGCGGTCCGCACGCAGGGCACGCCCACCGCGCATGCGCGGCCGTCTTCCCGCCCGTGCGCGACCGTTCCTGCCAGTCTTTTCTTTTCCGCGCTGGAGAGAGTCGTGCGTCGCCGCTCTCTCTTAGTCAGCCCCAGAAAACCGTCGCGTTGTTTGCGAATTCGTTAATTTTTTGTTTCTTGTTGCCGCGCGCTCCAGGCTTTTCTTTTTCCTTTTTAAAAAAAAAAAAAAAAAAAGAGAGAACGCGCTTTATTTTCCCTCGTTTTTTAGCGGGGGCGTCGCGTTGCGGCCTTGTGGCCGCGCGGTCGATTTATTTTTCAAGGTGTGATTTACTGCCACCATCGACGACTTTAACTTCGCCGACGCGATTTTTCCGTCGATGTCCTCGAAAGTCCCGAGTGGATTTAAGAAGTGTGGTCGGTGCGGCCGGCCTATCTCGCAGACCGACACCCACGCTTGGTGCCTCCAGTGCCTCGGGCCGGAGCACAATATCAAGTCGTGTTCTTTGTGTCTTGGTCTCCGGAAACGGACTCAGGTTGCGAGGCAAGTTCTTCGGGACCGTCTTTTTGGAACTTGCGCCGGCCCGTCGACCTCGACGGCATCGGTATCGACGGCCGGTTCTTCGGTACCGGTATCGATGTCCGCGAAATCGACACCGATGGCATCGACCCCAGGAGTACAGGTCCCGTCGGCCCGCCGGTCCTCCGGTGACGGTAGGGGTGAGAGGCCACATGGGCAATCGGCCCCGGTCACTCCCTCTGCTCATGGCCCTCGGGACCGAACCCTGTCTGACCCGGCCCCTCGAGACCGAGGGGGATCGACCTCCTCCTCCTCTGTTCCACCTGGCGCCGATGACGGGCACCGCAAAAAACAGAAAAGCACCGTCATCGGTCCCCATCGGTGCGCCCGGCCCTCGGTGCCGGAGAGGAGTCGACGCCGAAGCGTCCACGTCGAGAGGAGAGGTCCCCCTCGGTAGTGGAGGTACCGACGCGTCAGGGTCCCAGCACTTCGGTGCAGTCTCCTGGACCCGAGCAGCTTCCGGCACCAACGCCTCTACCGGCCCCCCCGTCTTTCCCGACAGCGGGCCTGGACGAGTGCCTCCGAGCCATCCTTCCGGGGATCCTGGAAGGGCTGATGCGCCAGGCTGTGCCGGCACCAGGGGTGCTTGCGCCCCCAGCGCTGTTGACTGTGGCGCCGGCGAGCTCTAGGCCGGTGCTGAGGCCTTCGACACCGTCGCCGCTTGCGGCGCCGGTCTCGACCGCCACGCAGGTGGAGTCCCCGTCGACGTCGATGGAGGGAGCTTCGTCCCCGCCGGCGCGGGAGTCCACCGCTCGACGACACCGAGGCCTCGGTGCCTCGACGTCGAGCCGGGCCCGGTTAAGGACTCAGCTACATGAGCTTATGTCCGATACCGAGGAAGAGGCCTCGTGGGGGGAAGAGGAGGACCCCAGATATTTCTCCTCAGAGGAGTCTGTGGGCCTCCCCTCTGACCCCACGCCTTCACCGGAGAGGAAGCTCTCGCCTCCTGAGAGCCTCTCCTTTGCCTCCTTTGTTAGGGATATGTCTATATTCATTCCCTTCCCCGTGGTCTCTGTGGACGAGCCGAGGGCTGAGATGCTCGAGGTCCTCGACTATCCATCACCACCTAGAGATTCCTCCACGGTGCCGTTGCACAATGTCCTCAAAGAGACACTGCTTCGGAACTGGATGAGACCATTATCTAATCCCACCATTCCCAAGAAAGCAGAGTCCCAGTACAGAATCCACTCGGACCCAGAGTTAATGCGGCCCCAATTGCCCCATGACTCGGCGGTCGTGGATTCTGCTCTCAAGAGGGCACGGAGTTCGAGGGATACCGCCTCGGCGCCCCCGGGGTGGGAGTCTCGCACTCTGGACTCGTTTGGGAGGAAGGCCTACCAATCTTCCATGCTCGTGACCCGCATCCAATCTTACCAGCTCTACACGAGCATACACATGCGGAACACTGTGAAGCAACTGGCGGACCTGGTTGATAAGCTCCCGCCGGAGCAGTCCAGGCCTTATCAGGAGGTGGTCAGGCAGCTGAAGGCGTGCAGAAAGTTCCTGTCCTGTGACGTGGCATCTCGTGCTGCGGCCCAAGGTATAGTGATGCGCAGGCTCTCATGGCTGCGTGCCTCTGACCTGGACAACCGCACCCAGCAGAGACTGGCCGACGTCCCTTGCCGGGGGGATAATATTTTAGGTGAGAAGGTCGAGCAGCTGGTGGACCAACTGCATCAGGGGGAAACCGCCCTCGACAAGCTCTCCCACCGGGCGCCTTCAGCATCCACCTCAGCAGGTGGACGTTTTTCCCGGGCCCGGCAGGCTGCGCCCTATGCTTTTGCCAAGCGTAGGTACACCCAGCCGGCCCGAAGGCCTCGACAGGCACAGGGACAGCCCCAGCGCGCTCGTTCTCGTCAACAGCGTGCGCCTAAGCAGCCCCCTGCGCCTCCACAGCAAAAGCCGGGGACGGGCTTTTGACTGGATCCACGGGAACATAGCCGCCCTCAAAGTGTCCGTGCCGGACGATCTGCCGGTCGGAGGGAGGTTAAAATTTTTTCACCAAAGGTGGCCTCTCATAACCTCCGACCAGTGGGTTCTCCAAATTGTGCGGTGCGGATACGCCCTAAATTTGGCCTCCCTTCCACCAAATTGTCCTCCAGGAGCTCAATCCTTCAGCTCCCATCACAAGCAGGTACTTGCAGAGGAACTCTCCGCCCTTCTCAGCGCCAATGCAGTCGAGCCCGTACCACCCGGGCAGGAAGGGCAGGGATTCTATTCCAGGTACTTCCTTGTGGAAAAGAAAACAGGGGGGATGCGTCCCATCCTAGACCTGAGAGGCCTGAACAAATTCCTGGTCAAAGAAAAGTTCAGGATGCTTTCCTTGGGCACCCTTCTGCCAATGATTCAGAAAAACGATTGGCTATGTTCCCTGGATTTAAAGGACGCATACACTCACATCCCGATACTGCCAGCTCACAGACAGTATCTCAGATTCCGCCTGGGCGCACGGCACTTTCAGTATTGTGTGCTGCCCTTTGGGCTTGCCTCTGCCCCACGGGTGTTTACAAAGTGCCTCGTGGTGGTGGCGGCGTATCTACGCAAGCTGGGAGTGCACGTGTTCCCATATCTCGACGATTGGCTGGTCAAGAACACCTTGGAGGCTGGAGCCCTCTGGTCCATGCAGTGCACTATTCAACTCCTGGAGCTGCTGGCGTTTGTGATAAATTACCCAAAGTCCCATCTCCGGCCAACCCAGTCTCTGGAATTCATAGGAGCTCTGCTGAATACCCAGACGGCTCGGGCCTTCCTTCCCGAAGCGAGGGCCAACAACCTCCTGTCCCTGGCTTCGCAGACCAGAGCGTCTCAGCAGGTCATAGCTCGGCAGATGTTGAGACTTCTGGGTCATATGGCCTCCACAGTCCATGTGACTCCCATGGCTCGTTTTCACATGCGATCTGCTCAATGGACCCTAGCTTCCCAGTGGTTCCAAGCCACCGGGAATCTAGAGGATGTCATCCGCCTCTCCACCAGTTGCCGTACTTCACTGCTCTGGTGGACCATTCGGACCAATTTGACCCTGGGACGTCCATTCCAAATTCCACAGCCCACGAAAGTGCTGACAACGGATGCATCTCGCCTGGGGTGGGGAGCTCATGTCGATGGGCTTCCCACCCAGGGTCTGTGGTCCCTCCAGGAAAAGGATCTGCAGATCAACCTCCTGGAGCGCTGAGCGATCTGGAACGCACTGAAGGCTTTCAGAGATCGGCTGTCCTGCCAAATTATCCAAATTCGGACAGACAATCAGGTTGCAATGTATTACACCAACAAGCAGGGGGGCACCGGATCTCGCCCCCTGTGTCAGGAAGCCGTCGGGATGTGACGTTGGGCCTGCCAGTTCGGCATGCTTCTCCAAGCCACATACCTGGCAGGCGTAAACAACAGTCTGGCCGACAGACTGAGCAGAGTCATGCAACCGCACGAGTGGTCGCTCCATTCCAGAGTGGTACGCAAGATCTTCCGAGAGTGGGGCACCCCCTCAGTGGACCTTTTCGCCTCTCAGACCAACCACAAGCTGCCTCTGTTCTGTTCCAGACTTCAGGCACATGGCAGGCTAGCGTCGGATGCTTTTCTCCTTCATTGGGGGACCGGCCTCCTGTATGCTTATCCTCCCATACCTTTGGTGGGGAAGACCTTACTGAAGCGCGGCACCATGATTCTGATAGCGCCCTTTTGGCCCCGTCAGATCTGGTTCCCTCTTCTTCTGGAGTTGTCCTCAGAAGAACCGTGGAGATTGGAGTGTTTTCCGACTCTCATTTCGCAGAACGACGGAGCGTTGCTGCACCCCAACCTTCAGTCCCTGGCTCTCACGGCCTGGATGTTGAGGGCGTAGACTTCACTGCGTTGGGTCTGTCTGAGGGTGTCTCCCGTGTCTTGCTTGCCTCTAGGAAGGATTCCACTAAAAAGAGTTACTTTTTCAAGTGGAGGAGGTTTGTCGTTTGGTGTGAGAGCAAGGCCCTAGAACCTCATTCTTGCCCTGCAAAGAACCTGCTTGAATACCTTTTGCACTTATCAGAGTCTGGCCTCAAGACCAACTCAGTAAGGAATCACCTTAGTGCGATTAGTGCTTACCATTATCGTGTGGAAGGTGAAGCCATCTCTGGAGAGCCTTTAGTCGTTCGATTCATGAGAGGCTTGCTTTTGTCAAAGCCCCCTATCAAGCCTCCTGCAGTGTCATGGGATCTCAACGTCGTCCTCACCCAGCTGATGAAACCTCCTTTTGAGCCACTGAATACCTGCCATCTGAAGTACTTGACCTGGAAGGTCATTTTCTTGGTGGCAGTTACTTCAGCTCGTAGGGTCAGTGAGCTTCAAGCCCTGGTAGCTCATGCTCCATATACCAAATTTCATCACAACAGAGTAGTGCTCCGCACCCACTCAAAGTTCCTGCCGAAGGTGGTGTCGGAGTTCCATCTTAACCAGTCAATTGTCTTGCCAACATTCTTCCCCAGGCCGCATACCCGCCCTGCTGAACGTCAGTTGCACACATTGGACTGCAAGATAGCATTGGCCTTCTACTTGGAGCGGACACAGCCCCACAGACAGTCCGCCCAATTGTTTGTTTCTTTCGACCCTAAGAGGCTAGGGGTCGCTGTCGGGAAACGCACCATCTCCAATTGGCTAGCAGATTGCATTTCCTTCACTTACGCCCAGGCTGGGCTGGCTCTTGAGGGTCATGTCACGGCTCATAGTGTTAGAGCCATGGCAGCGTCAGTGGCCCACTTGAAGTCAGCCACTATTGAAGAGATCTGCAAGGCTGCGACGTGGTCATCTGTCCACACATTCACATCACATTACTGCCTCCAGCAGGATACCCGACGCGACAGTCGGTTCGGGCAGTCGGTGCTGCAGAATCTGTTTGGGGTGTAAATCCAACTCCACCCTCCAGGACCCGCATTTATTCTGATCAGGCTGCACTCTCAGTTAGTTGTTCTTCGTAGGTCAATTTTCTGTTGTACCCTCGCCGTTGCGAGGTTCAATTGACCTGGGTTCTTGTTTTGAGTGAGCCTGAGAGCTAGGGATACCCCAGTCGTGAGAACAAGCAGCCTGCTTTTTCTCGGAGAAAATAAAAGATACATACCTGTAGCAGGTGTTCTCCGAGGACAGCAGGCTGATTGTTCTCACCTACCCTCCCTCCTCCCCTTTGGAGTTGCGTTTCATCATTTTTGCTTGTCATTCAACTGGTGGGAACGGTCGCGCACGGGCGGGAAGACGGCCGCGCATGCGCGGTGGGCGTGCCCTGCGTGCGGACCGCCCGCGAAGCTTCTTCCGGTTGGTGGGGGCTGCCGCGGACGTCACCCAGTCGTGAGAACAATCAGCCTGCTGTCCTCGGAGAACACCTGCTACAGGTATGTATCATTCACTATATATTACTATTCTAGCCCATTAAAAAAGTATAGTAGAAAGAGGATACCAAATACATTTTCCTTATTCAAAACATTTCAACATGGCTCTGCACCTTCAAACACATTCTCTCACCATTTCGCCGTGCAGTAAACTCTCTAAATGTTCTGTCATGTGATTTTCCAACAATATGGACTTGTAAAAAGTACATCCAAATTACACATGAACAGCTAAAAAACATTTAAACATCTCTGGAACTTTCCATATCAAATTACCCTTTCTGTAACCGTTCACATAATATACCTAAAAATGCATGGGAATTTGTCAAACATCCATTTGGTTTTCCTTTGAATCTCCTAACTGAAAATCTGTATTATGGTAGCCCCTTCTGGTGGCTAAAATAAGGAGTAAAACAGTTCTCAAATTCAGAAAATAAAAAATAAAGGTGAATGGCAAGCTTTGAACCCAGCAACTTAGTTGAGAGTTGATCATATAATGTTGCTGCATTCATGTGAAGTGGGTAGTGGAGTGAGTGTAGGAGTAAAGAGAGTATGTACTGAGAAGCACATAACTGACCATGAGGGTGTGTGCAGACACCATCAGGATTGAGAAAGCAGCCTGCTAATTTCCATTGCTTAAGTTCTGCTTGTGTTACTGAAGACTGCAAGGTAGAGGAAAAGTCTGGTGAAGGGAGGGGAGAGTAAGGTGGGATGGGTCAGCAAGGGGAGTGGGTGTGTTAGGAGTTGTGGAGGGGGAAAAGGGGGAGAGAAAGGGGGGTAGAAGGGGGAGTGGAAGGGGAGGTGGGTGGAAAAGTTAGCTGTAAAAAAAAGTTGAAATCATAATAGAATAAACAAGATTGTACTGCATTTTAAACATTCCTCTGTCCTGTGAATCAGCGAGCTGTGAAACAGAAAACAGTTAGGAGCCACATTTGAAAAGAATGACTGCACAATTTAGCCAAAGACAAATGTATTGAATTATTTTTGATTTAGGATTGAGCAGTTGAGCAAAGAGCACATAATCTTTAAATAGGAAGCCTGATGAACTGGAACCATTTCATTTGTACCTAAATACTGTTTTTAATTACCCCTCTCTAGACCCCCGCAGGACCCTTGCCCACGGAGGTGGAGAGAGGGTTTCAGAAGGCTCATAATAAGTCTCTTAAATATGACCTCTGTTTTCTGGCTCCCAATTTCTAAGGACATCCTAGGGCATCTATTCTCCCACATAATGTGAACACTATTTGTGTAGGAATGTTCCAAGAAACAGATAAAGGCATAGACTAGAAAAGCAAGTGATAGAAATAATCTTTATTCTCACCAATTGGAATTTCAAGCTGGTACACACATCAGTCACATTCTCAGTTCAACCGACCGTAGCTTTGCCTCTGGGTAGCGTTGGGGAAAAACTCCGATTTTAACTCAGATTTACATTCCTTATATAGTATTTGCTGCCCATACAATTCAATGGAGAAAGACTTTTTTCTTTTTTTTTCATCTGTGAATCATACTTAACCACAGGTCAGGTGCCCACCTGCTCCCTCTTCCCCCCCCCCCTGAAATTTCCTAATAACCACAGTTTCCTGTCTTGTAAACATCTCTCCTAATATGGAGAGATCAGTTTTATATCTTGTGATACTGGGAGCCATTTTAACTGCAGCAGACTCCATTTTCTGAACCAAACTTTTTAGGATTTTAGCCATCAATTCCTTGATCTTGGCTTTTGCACTGCTTTTGAATGTCACACTAAATTCTATTAAGGCTTACCAAGCTGCCCTGCTACTGCAGGTGCTCAGCATCAAGGCCATCATCAGATTTTCAGGCCTAGTCAGTGCTTTTCAGCAGTTTAAGCTATGTAACTCGGCCCACCACTATTCCAGTGGATGGGTCTCAAGCTGGGACACATATTAACATTCCCCTCTTCACCCTATCTCATAGGGTGACACCAGGGTTATCCTACTATGGTACCATCCATTCCAGAAGGTATCCTGTAAAACTATCGGATTAGAGAGTCTGTTTGAAAGCTGGTATGGCAAAGATTTTGGAATCCAGGTCACAACATAGACACCATCTCTGTGTTATTCTAATCCCTCTTGGGGCTAACCCATATCTGCGAGTAAGCAACAAACTACAATTACAAAGGCAACATCTTTTAACCTATTAACATGCAGGTTTGATTATATTCTCTTCTAACAGAATATGCATATATTGCTAAAGAGTATCAAGCTGATTAATACATAGGTAAAGTACTAATTATATGCTGATTATACATTTGTATTGGTTACACGATTATATTTCTTCATTACCCTCTTAGCCTTAATCATGTTGTCACCCCTCTTGAGACTTGCTCTGTCTCAGTGGTGTTGGGAAGGAATTGCAGTTTCGATTGAGCATTATTATGGACTCAACTAACATACGACTGGTACTCTGATTGTAGGTCGTCTTAGGTTGCAGGTATCCAGAATCCCTAAGCTGGTTGGAATGAGTTTGAAACTGTATGGGAAGAGAACCTAGGAAAATGTTTACTAAGAAGGGCCATACATGGATCTTGACATATGCTTAATAACTTGGGAACCTGGGAGGCATTTCATATATCCCTTACCCCACTTGGGGCTTAGCCAAACCTACAGAAAGATATGCAACCGAGTCTATAAATATCTACTCTGTTATACCATAGTATTATAGGATTTGGTGTTATCCTGATTGAAGCAATATCAATTTGAATTACATAAACAGAAATAACGGGGAAACTCTTAGAAAAACAATAAGAACAATAAAGGAAATAATAGGAAAATAAAAATGAAACTTTTTCAATATATATACAGGATTACTGTTAAACTGAAAATAAAACAAAATAAGAATCTATAATGTCCATAAACAGCAACAGTAAATCTCAAGTTGGTTCTGAATTCTCTTTCATCGATCGTGGTTGAGGCGGTGGAAGCGCTGAAGAATCTGGACGGAGATCTGGAAGATCTAACAGGGCTGGATTTTCACAGCGACTTGGGCAAGGAATCAGTAGAAGTGACAGTCGCTGCTGACCAGCTGAAGGAATTGGTTGGTCTTGAGATGGTTGGGCCGGTAACATCTGGTTCTGCGGCTGGGTAAACCCATATATCTTTCACATGGACCCAAGACTTGTGGCCCAGTAGTTTGCAAGGTGTAAAGATTATTGCCACAACCTTGGGGGATCTAACATCATTTGGGCCTGAAAAAAATTTATTATCTTAATACTAGGAATTGGGATTTGCAGAATATATCCCCACTTCTGGCTTGCATAATGTGCAAGACAGATTGGTAATTACTACTAAGAGATGATCAAATAACAATAGTTAAGTATATGGAACAAAAGAAAAGGGTACCAAAAAAAAAAACCAACAATAAAAATTAAAATTGAGAGATGATGTTGATTGTTCAAGTTATTGATGTATGGAGGGTCAGGAATATGGCGCACAAAAATAGTCAAAAGGCACGGGCAATGCGTTGCAATCTATCGCCAGTAGGTATGGAATCTTCACCTGCGATGACTACCATTCACCAAGGGTTGGGCCCTCAGCTGCAAGAGCCACCTCTAGTTGTCCAGAGCTTAATCCATCCCCCCACTGCCCTAATACACGTCATTCCAAAGTTCATTGTTGGCGATGCAACCAAGGTGGTCATTATGCCTAGGAATGCAGGGATAGTTACCGGCCTTATCGTGTTGCACCGAACAGAAGCCACCATACCACGACTCTTGCACATGCCACCTTCAATCATGATTCATCCGTTCCACATAATCCCAATGCTCCTAGTACTGACAAACAGTCCCGGGACTATCGCTCTCAGCCTACTCCCAGCCACCGAGCTGAAGTACAGTGCAACCGTTTCCAATTGGGACATTACGCCGTGGAATGTCCACGCCGGCACCTTCCTCATAGTCAATACCGTCAACCTCCTCCAGACTCTCCATCGCTGCGTGTCTCCCGGATGCAGAGACGGCAGCCACAGAGAGACCACAGGCAACCCAGTGACCTCCCCTTGCTAGATAACTCGAACCGCCCAGACCATACAAATGATTACCCTGATGATCGTGGCCACTGGTCTCAACCTCAAAGAGGCCCCCCACGGGGCCCACCCGACAATAATAAGCGTCGCAAGGACGGCCGTTCTCGGCCTAGTCCCGATCGCCATGCCAATGTCCAGTGTTATCGCTGCCAACAATTCGGTCATTATGCGGCTGAATGTCCTCAGCCACTGCCACACAAAGTTATTAAGCAGATCCGCCAAAATCCTCCGGATCGCCGGTCGTTCCCTTTGTGGAACCCAGATCAACGCTGCCCACAGTGACTGGGCGTGGTCCGCACTACAGCAGGCCTTGATGATCCTATGATCACCCTGCTTATCTGTGATGTCCCTGTCCCCTTTTGGAATCCGAACCCGAACTGATTTTGTTGCTCACAGTTACTCATACTACTAAGCTCCTCATTAAACATTTCTCTGTATATGTGTTGGTGTGATGTTTCTGTTTCTATTACAGGTGACATAAGTCTTTATTTTATATTTTTCAAGGTTTAATTGCAAGTGTATATTTGGTACCATACAAATGACCTAACTGAGTCAGCAAGTTATTTATTTGCTTTTATGCATACCTTCCCTGGGGAGTTCTTATCAACTGCAGGGATGAGCGATCCCCAGAGGATGTTCATTTTATGGTCTTTTATATATACCTTAACTGACTTATTTATGCCATTTTACTCTATACGGGATCCCTTTTAAATAAAAGCTGTGTATTGCTCATTGTTAAAATGTTTGCTGCTTTGACTGTTGCGCTGTTTAAATTGACGTGACATTCACTTCTTTAGTTTTTTTCCATGAATATAAAGCCTTCATTTTTGAAATCTCTTTATGGTGTGTGTGATATCTGAAAGCTTTTCATTATTTCCTTGTCTAAGGAAGAAGAAATATTTATAACCATTAGCCGTTATATAGAATAAATGCGAGAAATATTCCCTTGAACTGGCCATTCAGGGGAACATTTTGCGCTGCTCATAGATTTTGTAGTATTCTTGAACAGAGAACTGGTGAAGCTTTCAGACATAAATAAGGAAAATTATGCACTCCACCTTCTGATTCCTTTCTATTTAACACAGGTAATGACAATGACCCTTGGAATGCCAACTATTGCGCTTTCTATCTCTCTGCCTTTCAATGCGAATGATTGTGAGAAAAGCTGGTGTAAACTATTCGTGTGCAGCGGTCCTGGAATTTATGCTTTGTGTATTTGACTAACACCTTGCTTCAACTAACTCTTGTCACGTGGTGGTTTTGTCTTCAAGCGATATGCTTCTTCCTACTTCTTTGACTGGTTGAAGAGTTACTTAAACTCTATGTGAAGGTCAATCAAGGGTGTCTGCACTTTTGAATGTTTTTTTTTCTTCCATTTATCTTTTTCATGGAACCTTTTTCTTGCATTGCAATCTGAATATGCCTTGCTGCAATTCAGATGTATAATATTTTTTATACATTTAATGATTCAAATCCATTTTGACTTTCTTATATTTCTTCTCTAAGAGAGACATTGATTGGGAATTTTTTGGTTATACATTAATTTCCCCAGTACATTCTTTTTTTTAAGCCTATTTTTATCTTACACTTTTCCAGGTGGTTTTCTATATTTTTTTATTTTTCATTCTCGATGCTTTGTTTCTTACCCTGCCTCCTTCCTGGCCCCCATTTATACCCACGACCCACCTCCTAACCCCTTGTCTGAAATCTGCCCCTAAACTGCTCATTTTCTGATTCTTGTATTTACGCACTTATTCTCCATGACTCTCGCCAGACGTAATGCGTTCTTTCAATAAATTAACCAGATAAATTATACTACTGGTCTGTTTAAGTTTTGCCTTTCCCCAGATGGATACAGGAATCCCCTTGACGTCCCTCACCGAGGAGACAACTGATAGTAAAGAAGAGCTACCCGATAATGTATCTGATCTGAAGGCTATGTTGGTGCAAAGAATCGCTAGATTAAAGAACAGATGCACAGACCCCAACATTACCCGGTGTGAGATACGGAACACTATTGAGCGTGAGTTTGAAAAGATGTGTCAATTGGTCCATGAGCGGAAGAGACAGGCTCTCCACTTACTGGAGTTGCAAGAAGCTTTGGCCTCTACCCTTCTTTCTGAATCATCTAACTTGTAAGTCCTGCTGGCCTCCTGCAGCTGAGGGCCCAACCCTTGGTGAATGGTAGTCATCGCAGGTGAAGATTCCATACCTACTGGCGATAGATTGCAACACATTGCCCGTGCCTTTTGACTATTTTTGTGCGCCATATTCCTGACCCTCCATACATCAATAACTTGAACAATCAACATCATCTCTCAATTTTAATTTTATTGTTGTTTTTTTTTTTGGTACCCTTTTCTTTTGTTCCATATACTTAACTATTGTTATTTGATCATCTCTTAGTAGTAATTACCAATCTGTCTTGCACATTATGCAAGCCAGAAGTGGGGATATATTCTGCAAATCCCAATTCCTAGTATTAAGACAATAAATTTTTCATAAAGACACATCAGGACAGTTTCTAACAGAAAGAGGAGGAAATCAATATTAGTGTAAGTGGCCAGAAACAGAATCAGAGAGCATGAAAGGTAGAGGTTAAGTACCTCTCGGAGGTTTAAGTACGGCACAGAGGAAATGAGCCCGGATCTCTATGAGGGACGGCAATCACGAAAAGACAAAGGGAACAAAGAGGAGACAGTTGTTTAAGGTGGAAACAAGCCCCTAGTAACAGAAAAGGTTAGCCATTTGAAAGAGAGAAACCTTGGAGAGATAGAGAGAGTTTAGAAAGACAACCACGGACCCACAGAGTGTAACGCAGTAAAAGATAGTAGACCAAGAGAAAAGGGACACAAATACGTAGCGCAAACAGTACAGCAAGGGGGGCCACAGAAACATGGGATAGCAGCCAAGCACACAAAACAGATCACGAATTGTGTAAATACAGGTGACACAGACACAGATCACAAAACACAGGAATATAAAAGGAGAAAAGTATATTAAAAGTGTGGAATCAGAAAAGGTGTCTCATCTTACTGCGTTGACCCAGAGGGGGGTCGCATAAAGACCGCAGCGGAGCTTCAACACCCGATTTAAACAAATAGCAGCCATTGGGACGCACTCGCGTGGCCCAGCCGGTATGCGTCAATCACGCAGCAATCGTACAGTTACACACACCATGCAAATCAAAAAGGGACAGCAAGTAGAAGAACAGGTATAGGGACAAGTAACAATTAATAGACCACCAAGCTCATTTTCAAAGCACTTAGCCTCCCAAAGTTCCATAGAAACCTATGGAACTTAGCCTCCCAAAGTGCTTTGAAAATATGCCTCTTTATCACAAAAGGGACAAAGCAACAGTTAAAACGAGTAAGGGGAAAGAGAGAGAGAGCAGAAAAAGAACAGAATACCGGAACAGATAGTGCCAATACCCAAGATAGGGGCACAGGATACCAAGACAGTAAAAGGAAGGCAAAAAGGAGACCTACATAAAGAGCAAGAATATGCAGGTGAAACAGGAAAAGAGTGATGGGGTAGAAGTGAAACTGGAGGTATAAGGGACCATTAAAAAGATGCAGCTGTGGGGGGTCACGTGATGCAGTGAGCGGCGGTGGACGTAGGTTACATCGTGGCTCCAGAGCCCCTCGCCAAACCTAACAATTAAAGCTCTCAAACCCCGCAATTGAACAAAAAAAAGAGCTCCTGACCAGACCTGGAATATATGGACAAATTCTTGATCCAGCAGAAAATGTCGGCGAGCACAAAAGCAACTAAACGTAAGGACGAGAGACTCCGCGGGGCGGAAAACAAGATGGCGCCGGTGTCCCCGTCCATGTCTCCGGCGCACGCCCCAACTGATACTCTGGTAACAGAGTTAACGGAGGCGGTTGTTCATGCACTGGACTCCCGATTTAACACACTATCGGAGCAAATAGCGGAGCTTAAAAATATGACCTCAGAACTTACGCGCCGCACTGGCGAGCTCGAAGCCCGGGTGTCCGAAGTAGAGGATACGCAGCAAGAGCAGGGGACGAGCATAGATAAGCTGGAACAGCTGACAATAGAATACCAGCAAAAGCTAGATGAGCTGGAGAATCGGTCTCGACGAGAGAATTTAAGATTCATTGGATTCCCAGAGTCCCTGGCGGAGGGGCAATTAAAGACAACGTTGGAAACGTGGTTGCAGGCGCGCTACCCGGAGGCCCGGGAAGGCATGGACATTCGCCTAGATAGAGCGCACAGAATAGGCCAGAAGCAACCACGTGAAAATCGCCCTCGGGTGGTTATAGCAAAATTCCATGACTACTCGCAGAAGGCAGCAATATTGCGCCTTTATAAAGCCAACAAAGAGGAAGCGAAGTACGAAGGAGGATTAATAAAAGTATTTCAGGACTACTCCTCATCTCTTACACAGCGGCGGAGGGCGTTTACGCCGGTATGCTCGAAGTTGGTGGAAAAGCAACTAAGATTTACATTACAGTACCCGGCCACACTGAAGGTGCAGACCGCTAATGGATGGAAAACGTTTCAGACACCAGAGTCAGCTTTAGCATGGATGGAGCGGCCGCCGGTGTGACCGCAGCGAGGTGGCAGGCGGTTGAGAGTCAGAATTCAAGAACCACAGGGGAACTTACAAAACCAGGAGGCCACTTCTTGGCTATATTGAACATCATCATAAGTGAAGAGTAATGGCGGACTAGTAGTTGATGGCGAGAGAAGTCCGTGGATGAGTATCAATCCGACAAAGAGACATAGAAGAACTGGCTTTCTAACTGTAAGAGACTGTTCAAGGGGGTTGATTTTGTGATGTTAAAATGCACAGTTAAATAGAGAGCACACAGGGAATTGTAGACATGTTGCAAAAGTTTGGTGGGGGGATTCCGGGTGCATCAGACAGACCCATATGCCAGGCAAGAATGGCATGAGGAAGAAGGTATGGGAAGGGCCACGGGGACAGGGGGGAGGGGAGGGAGAGTGGGGGGAGGGGAATAGAAGGGAAGGGGGGAGGGGAGGGCAGGCAAATCTCACCGGGTAGAAAGATTATGCATATTGCAGGTAAAGAGTATGGAATAGAAACACGATTTATGCACAATGTAGGAGGCGCCGGGTTGTGGCTGGGAGACCTGGGGCCTAGAGCTATGCGGGACACATTGTATAGGAGACACTTACAAAAGGCTAATGGTTAGGACTCCTCCTCTGCGTGTGATATCTTGGAATGTATCGGGGATAAATTCCCCAGTGAAGCGGACCAAGATACTAACATGTCTAAAACATCACCAGGCCTCTATTGCATGTCTGCAGGAGACCAAGTTGTCGGACGAGGAACACCAGAAATTGAAACAACAATGGGTGGGGGAATGTTATTACTCATCGGCCACAGGCCGTAAGGGAGGAGTAGCAGTCCTCATAAAGAGGGGCCTCCCCTGCGAGTCACGGGTAGTGGAAAAAGATAAGGAAGGCAGATACATTCTGATACACATAAATTACATGAGCCAGAATTATTACCTTTGTGGTATTTATGGGCCCAATACCCGTGACCCAAGTTTTTTTCCAACCTTAGTAAAATTAGGACTAAAATATGACACGGCACCATGGATAATAATGGGAGATTTTAATCAAGTGTTAAACCCAGATCTAGACCGATCATCGTCCACGGCTTGGGGGGCAATGGGTAAAGGAAAAGGTTTAGACTATTTATGTGACACACTAAGTCTGGTTGATCCCTGGCGGCTGCTGAACCCTACACAAAGGGATTACACCCATCTCTCGAGGGTCCACCGGACGTGGTCTCGAATCGACTATATATTGGTATCGGCCCCCTTGTTCTCGGCAGTACACTCTGCGGAGGTGGGACCGATGGCCATTTCAGACCATACGTTAATTTGGATAGATGTGGAATTGGGGCCACCTATTGAACAACATAGGCGATGGAGATTCCCGGCATATTTAGTGGGAGACCCAGATTTCAGGTCTTATTTAGAACAGAAGTGGGATAGTTATATTGAGACCAATATACAGCACCAGGACACACCTGAGTTGTTTTGGGAAACATCCAAAGCAGTGATGAGAGGAGAGATCATTAGTTATGTGGCTGCCAGGAACAAGAGAATATCACAAGGCATTATTCAATTAGAACGCCAGTACACGCAGGCCAAAAGGAAGCACCAGCAACACCCAACTGACGCCACTTATGAGCACATGATGGCAAATTTGGCAGGGCTTAACACATTGATACATGAACGAACGAAGACATTTTTATTCAGTAGGCGATATCACTATTTTAAATTTGGCAACAGAAACGGGAAATTATTAGCAAAAATGGTAAAAACATGGACGACTAAAAAACTTATTCACACGTTAACAGCACCAGATGGTACACAGCAACACAAACCTACTGAAATCTTACAACTATTCACAGACTATTTCAAGAAGCTATATGGGGCAGACCCAGAAGCAGTAGGACCAGCGCCCGGGGATTATTTAGAGGACTCAGGAATGCCACGCTTGCCCCAAGAAATTAGGGACCAGCTCAATGCTCCCATAAGAGCCCAGGAAGTGCAGAAGGTGATTAAGTCCCTTGCAGGAGGCACAAGCCCGGGGATAGATGGGTTCTCCACAGAATACTACAAACTCATGGGACACAGGGTGAGTGGGCCTCTTACACTATACTTTGAGGATGTGGTGGAGTGTGGAGCTTGGCCTCTCAGAGTGAATGAAGCCCTAATAACCCTGATACCCAAACCGGGTAAACCCCCAGAAGCTTTAGAAGCATATAGACCAATATCTTTACTGAATCTTGATCTCAAAATATTGGCCAGACTCCTAGCAGATAGGCTAGCAAAACACTTACCGTCTTTGATAGGGGATCATCAAGTGGGTTTCGTGAAAGGGAGGCACCCTGGGCTCAATGTTAGGCGAGCCTTGTTAGCGCTAGCACAGAGTCAAGAGCGAAATGATCCGCTCCTACTAGTGAGTCTTGACGCGGAGAAAGCGTTTGACAAAGTAAGCTGGGCATATCTTTTTGAGGTATTGAAATATGTGGGACTAGAGGGCTGGTATCTCAGAGCGATTTTAACATTGTATGCAGCACCCACAGCACGTGTTATAGTAAACAATATGATATCTACACCGTTTCCAATACAAAGAGGAACGCGGCAGGGCTGTCCTCTTTCGCCCCTTCTCTTTTTATTATATTTAGAGCCACTGCTGCGCTCGGTCAGCAAGAATAAGGAGATTACAGGAGTAACAATGCCGCAGACTGAAATTAAGGTGCTAGCGTTTGCGGACGATATCCTGCTTATGCTCACAAGGCCACAGGGCTCCCTAATGGGATTGTTGGAAACAGTAGAGGAATTTGGATATTACTCAGGATTCAAATTAAATAAACAAAAATCTGTAGCCCTGCCAACTAATGAGACAATAAAGACACAGTGGGAGGGACCCTTCCCGCTGCAATGGGGCACAAAAGCGATTAAATATCTGGGAGTATACATTCCAACCCAACTGAATAAGGTACACGCCCTCAATTTGCGACCATTGTGGGATACCACAAAGACAGCCTTACTAATGTGGCAAAAACTATCTCTCTCGCTATTGGGGCGGGTAGCGCTATACAATATGATCCTTGTACCTAAGTGGACGTACGTGGTGCAGGTGCTCTCGTTGTTTCTAACTCATAAAGAGGAGGTAGACCTCCATAGGATGCTTAAGCGATTTTTGTGGGATGGACGTAGGGCCCGAGTGTCATTCAAACAAACATATTTACCAAAGGACAAGAGAGGACTGGGTGTACTGAGCGTGAAATGGATGTCGGTAGCAGGATGCATGCGACACATAGCGGATTGGTTTAAGGGAACATCACACTTTTCCTTCCCAGAAATGGAATGTATGATGTTGGGCAACACACATTTTAGTTATTGGTTGCATGTAGGGCTGGGAAGGGGGACACACCCAAAAAACATATTGACACTCTTTAGGCCTATGAAAAAGGCGTGGAAATGGATCTGCAAATTATTCCAGTTAAATCCGAAGGTGACCCCATTCTTACCCTTGGGAGGAAACGCAGAGTTTCCAGTGGGCAGCTCCTCAGCCACTTTTGCCACCTGGAGAACAGAGGGTATATTTTTTCTGTTCCAGATCATGAAGGGGGATGGCACGTTAAGGACAAAGGAGGAGCTGTATAGCCGCCAGGGATTAATCTGTCAGGATTTCCTTGCATACACTCAGCTAAAACATTATATAAGCTCACTTCCGCAACGGTCACTTACTTCCAAAGTGCGCAGCCAGTTGACAGAAATATATGACCTAGAAGCACAGAGGGCGGTACCTCTTAAATATTACCATGCGCAGATCAAAGAGGCACAGGCACCAATACCATATGCTAAATTGGCACAGGAATGGGCACTAGAGCTGGGGCTTCGGGTGAGGGAAATAAATATACAGTCTTGCCTCCAGACATGCTATAAAGAATTTGGGAACACAGATATTAGAGAAACTCAGTATAAATTTTTGATGAGATTGTATGTCTCTCCCCATAGAGCCTATAAGGCAACCCTGCGGCAGAGTGATGACTGTCCGGGATGCACGGGGCAGAAAGCACACTTAGGCCATATGTTTTGGCATTGCCCACCTGTATTAGCCTTTTGGTCCTTATTATGTGCACAAGTGTCAAGGATGTGGGGGGTTTTGTGGAATCGACAACCTGGACTATTGTTTGAGATATATGCAACCAGGGGCAGAGGGAAAACAGGTTTCAAAGCCTTTTTACGGAGAACGGTGATGATGGGGAAGAAATCTATACTTAAATTGTGGCTCAAGGAGGAAGGACCCTCGATCCAGTTGTGGCGGGCCTATATGCTCTCCTTATGCGCTATGGAGCGAAAAGATGTACCCGATTTAGCATCCCCGAGGGGAGACAAGTTCTTCCAGTGTTGGCAGCCTTTCCTGGACACTCTAACACCCTTGGCACGGAGTAGAGTGCTTAATGGATAGGCATCACATACTAGCAGAGCACTACCTGGGAGGAAGGGAGGGTGGGTGGGGGGTGGGGTAGGGTAGGGGGAGAAAGGGAGGGAGAGGGATTAGTTCAAGGGAAGGGGGGAGAAACAACAAAAGGTGTGACAATGTGAGACAAAAGTTACATGATGGTTGTGAAAATGTTATACTTATTGTGATAAGACTGGAACAACACAATTGTTGATGTCACCAATAAAAGTTTATTAAAAAAAAAAAAAAAGATGCAGCTGTCAGAGCTGTCAGAAGGGGAGATGGGCAGAGAAGAAAGACCGGTGTAAGTTAAAAGGGTTCAGGACGGGTAGGATTCACTCACTATAATAGAAGAGTGTCAAAGAAGAGAGAGTAGGCATCCGCTCAGAAGAGATAAGGCAGAGATAAAACAAAATATCAGGGACGCAATTAGAATCTGCGACTGGAAGAGCAAACCACAGGAAAGAGTGAGACCACTGAGCATAAAAAGAGAAAGAATGAGTTCACATCAGAGTGCTTTAAAAATCCAGCTACAGGGAATAGAAAGAGAAAGATTAACAGGTCCATTAGGGACAAGAAGGAAACAGATTAAGGTCAAAGAGCAGGGGGAGAGAGTCAAGGAAAGCGGCCGTAAGGGAAGCCCAAGGAAAGAACGTGGGGCAGACCTTGGACGCATAATTTATCCCCTCTGCGGCCAAGGACTGACAGCAAAAGGGGCAGAGACCAGGGTAGAGAAAGGCAACAGGGAAAGAAAGATCAGCAGCCAGGGTATCATCAGGTTTTCAGGCCTAGTCAGTGCTTTTCAGCAGTTTAAGCTATGTAACTCGGCCCACCACTATTCCAGTGGATGGGTCTCAAGCTGGTACACATATTAACAATATTAAATAGACAAGAGCATGTTAGCACAAGTTGTGGTAATAACAGACATGTATAATACATAAATCCAAGATATGGCAGCAGTATAGAGTTAAGTCAGGAGAGACTACTAAAAATAAAATATTAATACAAAAAGTATAGATTGAGCAGAGCAGCTTTGGGTTTTTAAAAAAAAAGTTGAGTACTCACATTCTGCGCAGAAAATATTCAGCAAAAGGGAATCCTCCAGTATTCCCATAAAAAACTGATTAACAATGCATTGTTTTTTTTTCTTGAAAATTTAGACCTGTGCTAGCAAAACGTTCTCTAGCAAGGAAGCATAACAAACAAAAACAAAGATATAAACATTGCAATTATGTCTTTGTGAAATAAGAGACAGACAGGTCATCGATCTTTATCCACCCGACACACACAAATACTGACATTGAAAGTAACTCACTAAAGAATCTGGAGAGATTTTTTTTTATTGTTTTAACACACCAGCTGCGGCATATAATGGACAATTCATTTGTATTTGGGATAACTCCTATTCTTCAGTCTAATAGTTTAAGCATTGTTCTCCACAACATTACAGTTGAGCAGAGTGACCATAGGGTCCTTATAATCTGCTTTGGTACGGACCATGCCTAGTCACTGAGAACGGTGTGGGTCAAGGAACAATTGCTGGACAGGGGGATTATTACACCAGGCATTCCTATGAAAGGACTGTGGATTTTGGCAGCATTCGGCAGCAAAATGACCTAGCCGATGGCAGCGCCAACACTTAATATATGCGTGATGATTTGGGCTAGCAACTTCTGGATGCCGCAAACCACTGGGGGCCTGGTCTATTTTGTCAAGAGTAGTCATAGTGTCAACTTGTGACTGACCTGAACAAACATAGCCCAAAGGAATGGGGAATAACTGGGAGTTCACTGTTTTAGAGGACTGGGTTAGAAGTTCATTGGAGAACCCTGAATCATATGGCGGCAGAGCCCCCTCACATGGAGGTAGAGCTATAGGTTCAGCTGCATCCAAAGTTGGATGTGCCTGATTTTGGGAAGTGAGCAGAAATTTCGGATTACCTTCCTACTCCTTAATAGGGAAAAATTCATCTATAACATTAAGGTGGTTATCACAAGGGAAGAACTCTAGTACAGTCTCTAGGGGCGTGGCCATGGTCAGAAAAGTATATGGCACAAATGGTGGTGTGTAATTATGTGCTGAACTATATTATAGTGTGAAAGGAGTTTAACAGACAAAGTAGCACTAAATGAAAATACAACAAGGCTGGCACTATACCTAAATCCGCATTAAAAATTAATCCAAAAAATAGAGTGAATTATATACTTACCTCTCTTCAGAACTTTCCACTCTTCAGGGATACTTCACAAACGGGAACTATTCAGATGCCCCACGTTTACCCACTTCAACTTTGGCTCACCGGGACAAGACACAGTAATATCATAACATCTATACTTAGTAGTCAAGAGACTTAGCAAACCCCGCGTTCTAAACCTGGGTAATTAATTAATGCGTCCACTAATTAACCTGCTCTCAGGAGCCATTACAAGACCCTTAAGACAGGGCCGCTCAAGAATACCCTTCCCACCCACAGTTTGGTCAACCTCAGGACCACAAAAAACACCCAGTTCGGTCAACCTTAGGACTGTAAAAAAAAGTATTGGTCAACCTTAGGACCACAAAAAACACACAGGTTGGGCACTTCAAACCTCTAAAAAAAAAAAAAATAAGCCTCAGCTAAATGTATAGTACCCTAATTAGGGCATTCTCAAAAACCGCTCCTTTGTGTTCACAAAGGGACGTAGGGCCGCAACACGCCTCTGGACAGAGGGACAACCAGACCCCAAAACCCCAGCAGTAGGTTCCCAGAACTCGTATGCAAAGGGACATAGATCCGCCACACTCCTCTGTTTTTTTTTTTTTTTAATTCAGAGGGAACCTGGATTTACTTGGGACTGCAACTCTCCACTGGACGTGGGTACCAGCCCAAACCCTCCTCTGCAGAGAGCACCAGGAGCTTACCTAAGACTGCAACACTCCACTTATTTTGGGTGGGAAACCAGTCTGAAAAACTCTCTTGTACAAAGTGTAAAACCCTAAAAAAATAGAGGTAGTGTTGAGCACCTACTTAACCTCTACCAAGGTATTGTTTAGGGTTTTACATAGATTTTAGGGGAAACAGCAGCTGTAAGCGCTCAACACACCCAGTGTGAGGGGAAACAGCAGCCACTACAGACTTCAGCACATTAAAAAATTTACTTTTAAAGTCAGTGTGTCAAGTCTGCTGCTGCATGTAAAAATAGCTCCGTGTACGGAACTTGCAGAGCTCAGTATGTAAATAATCTAATGCTGGCAGCAGTCCCGGAGAAAGGACCTTGAGCACAGAGGTTCATGTTAGAACTGATTGGGAAAGTCTAAGAAAATGTTTTAAATTAGATGTGTGTTCAAGTAGCTGTAACAGATAGAAAAGCTAATGATTGACAAGCGTGCTCAGTATTACTTTAAATTAAGAGAGGAAAGAAAATAGATTTAAAGGTGGCAGATCCATAAATTAATTGAATCCCAGAGGCAAAACGCAAACTCTGCTACCGTAATGTATATAATTGGGTCTGTAGGAACAGTTTGGGCAGCGGAAGCAATAGGATTTCTACTACCCTGAAAAGGATTGCATGTTCCCTTAAAATACTTAATTACTCTGACCTTGTATTTGCTCATGACTGCTTTACACAGTCTGGGCAGTAGCAAGCTCCATAATTGGAAAGAAACCCAGTAGTTGGCAGTTATTGGAGTGGAGGAGTGGCCTAGTGGTTAGGGTGGTGGACTTTGGTCCTGGGGAACTGAGGAACTGAGTTCAATTCCCGGCACAGGCAGCTCCTTGTGACTCTGGGCAAGTCACTTAACCCTCCATTGCCTGCCGCATAGAGCCTGCCATGAATGGGAAAGTGCAGGGTACAAATGTAACAATTTTTTTTTATAATAATACTAGTAAAAAAGGCCCGTTTCTGTTTGTAAGGAAACGGGCGCTAGCAATGTTTTTTTTTTTTTTTTGGTATCTGTAGAGTTGTTAGTAAAGTGTGTGTGTGTGTGTTTGAGTGTGTGTCACAGTGAGACACAGAGAGTGGAAAAGAGTGTGTGTGTGTGACACAGAGCTACAGTGTGCCAGAGTATGTGTCTGCGTGTGTGCATGACCCCCTCATTCTGTCAGATGTGCAGTTACCCCCACCTTTTGTGTTTGAAGTTCTGGGACCACAGGGGCGAGCAGTGAGTCTGAGTGTGAGTGTGTGTGAGAGTGTGTCTGTCTCTGTGTGTGTGTATTTGTGTGTGTGCATGACCCCTTCCTTCTGTCCGTGTTGCAGGGCCCTCCCCCCCATGTGTTTGTATTTTCAGTACAGAAAAGAAACAAGTGGAAAAACAACTTCAAGGGATCAATCCAAGACAAGAGATAAGATGCTCCAAAAAAACTTTATTGAGGACCCAACATTTGATTTAATTTGTTTCTATCTCTCTTTCATTTAATCATATATGTGTTTTGTTGTTTTGTTATTTTTATGTTGTTATATTATAGACCCCTGATGAAGGTTTTTTCAAAAACCGAAACACGGACCGTGTTGGGTCCTCAATAAAGTTTTTTTGGAGCATCTTATCTCTTGTCTTGGATTGATCCCTTGAAGTTGTTTTTCCACTTGTTTCTTTTCTGTGTTGGACTTTTGTGGAAATTTTTGGACCTCTTTTGTTTTCTGCGTTTGTATTTTCAGTAACTTTTCCTTGTTTTAATCCTGCGATTGTGCTCTTTTGTCCATGCCCTCCATCCATCCATGTGTAACATTTGTCCTCTCCCCTTTCCCTCTCATTCTGTTCTCTCCCCCCTCTTCATGTGTTTTTGTCTGTCTCCCCTTGAAGTTCCAGGCCCCTCTCTTTTCCTCCCCCCCTCCCTGCATGTGAGAGAGAACATGTATGTGTGTCAGACAAAGAGTGTGTGTGTTTGAGAGTGTGTGTCACACAAAGAGTGAAAGACTGTGTGTTGTGTGTGTGTGTATGACCCCTTCCTTCTGTCTGAGGTGCAGGGTAGTTCCCCCCCCCCCCCCCCCCCCCCCGGTTTTTCAGTTCCTTTTCTTTTCTTTTTTTAATCTCGTGATTGTGCTCTTTTTTTTTTTTTCCTGCCCTTTCTCTCCCATAAGTGTACCTGCTGTTAGGAAAGTTGGTCCGTCTGCTAGGCTTCAAGCAGCTTGCGTTATAGTCGACCCCTGCTGATACGCTGGAGGCTGTGTCTTCACCTTTGTTTTTGTTTTGTTAGTGCGGGTCCGGAGGGCTGTTCAGCTTCCTGCTGCTTGCTGAGGTGCCCGGAGCCTGTGTGTTCACTTTTTTTTTTTTTTTGGGTTAGTGCAGGACTGGAGGGCGATTCAGCTTCCTGCAGCTTGCAGTGTGGTCGAGGTCCCCTGCTGAGTTGCCCGGAGGCTCTCTCTTCACCCTTTTGGGGTTTTTTTTTTTGTTACTGTGGGTCTGGTGCCTTTTTTTTTTCTTTTTTTTTGCACGTGCCAGCAGCCAGTTCCTGCGTTCAGCTGTGTTTGTTGACGTCATTGAGTTCGATGCTGCCTAGCAGACCACCTCCGTGCTGAGGGAGCCACGGTCCCAAGCATTAGAACGTTGGAGGTGAGTTTTATTATATAGGATGGTTTATTAGCATCAGTATCTTACCCAAAGGCAGTACAGGCAAATTAGGCATTCATCTCTGGAACACAATGGGACAACGCTTCACACAGCAGGTGCAGTCTGTCCTCTCTGTTCAGCCTTCTGCTCTGATACTCTTCAGACTGCCCTTTTTATACACTTCTGGCTCTATTCATCCCTATGGACCCTAATTTTCTCACCAGAACTCTTTGGCCCTTATCAGTTGATAAGAATGTCTTCACATGTTCCCAAGCCTTCCTCCAGCCCCCCTTTGGATGTTCTCATCCTACTTGCACCTGACCTACTGCTATCTTCCACTAGCCAAAACATCTTTGCTCATGACTTCTTGCAGGTGCCAGTACCACCATTGTTGATAGAGCAGATTCCCCCCTCCCCTGTCAGCTCTCTGAGAACTCACTTCAGCTTTTGCTGCAGTGAAATGTATCTGTGTCAGAGATGATCTTTGATTTTTACAGGCCTAGCTCTTAGCCTGAGCCATTGGCCAGTATTTCACTGAGAGCCATTGGCCACCCTCCAGTCTTCAGGTGCACAGACTACTTTAACGACAGGTTACAGATTACTAACTGCAGATCCACATTTTCATGTTTGAGATCTTTCATGTGGTGGTGGTGGTTGAAGAGGCAACAAAACCTGAATAGCTGGCATTTGGGAAAGATACTTAGCAGTCTAGATCAGAATAACTTGACAAGGTGGTAGGTCAATTGAACTGAATGTTATTCTTTGTTACTATTTATTATAGTACAGATATGATTTCCACTGAATTACTTTGTGATTTATTTCTTTAACAAATTTTGTTTGGACTGAAACTGTTCTCCATTTAGAAACTTGCAGTTAGTATTTGAATAAGACAAGTTCATTTCCCTCTGTTTTGTAATCAAACTTCTCACACCAGTTCATACAGTGATTCTGTTTATATTGATTGTAGGTGGTTCCCTAGAGATGGTTATTGCTCAGGATGAGCAGTTACCTGAAGAAGTAGTGAGAGAATTTGGCATTGATTTGGTTACTGGATTATATCGTATTCACAATCTTGGAATTATTTTCTGTGAACTCACGCCTGCAAAGGTATTGAATAACTTTTTATTCTATTTAATTCTTAAGTGCAGTGAGTTAAATTTTCAGCAAAAAAATTTTAAATGCTGATACCTGTCGTGGACAGGATGCTGGGCTCGATGGACCTTTGGTCTTTTCCCAGTATGGCATTATGTACTTATGTACCTTAATAAACAGATCATCTTAAAAAATCATAAATAGTAAGAGATTCAAAAATCATCTGTGGCTTACTACCATGGAAGAAATTCCCTTGCTGTTACAGTAATGTGCTCTTTTCTCACCCCAATGATGCCAAGGTTCGGTTTCCCAAGAAAGTGACATTAGTGTCCCAAGGAGTGTGTCCCAGGTATAAATTTAGAAGGATCTAAGGGGCCCTTTTACTAAGCTGTAGTAAGTGCTCGCTTACCATGGCTTACAATGGCATACAGGCTTCCTGTGGTAAGTTCCAAATCGATGTATATTAACTACATGTTAAATATTTTAAAATTTTTGTTGTAAGTTCCATGTTAGGGAGGAGGGGTGGAGAGTGAGCATTCCTGTGCTAATCAGTTAGTGCGTCCACATTATTGCACGCTAAGTGGTTAGCACAGAATTATCATGTGAGCCCTTACCGCCTACAAAATAGGTGTTAGTAAGTGCTCATGTGGCAGTTTTTTTTTTTTATAGTAGTGAACTAATGGCAACAGAAAAAAAAATGGAAAGTCAGCCATTTTACTGCTGTGATAAAAATGGCCTTAGTGTGCAGGAAAATCCCACACAAGAGCACACTAAGGCTACTTTTTACATTAGCTGAGTAAAAGGACCCATATGTATGGTATTTTTTTCCCAAATGAAAGAAGCAACCCAACTTGAAATTTAGATTTCTTTGTTGCCTCTGAAAGGGTGTAGATGAGTGAAGATGGTTTTGGGATTTTTTTTCAGAGGAATATGCCCAGGTAGTTAAGCAGATACCAAGCCACCCCCACCTCTCACTCCCCTTGTCCGTTCCCTTAACTCCCCAACCCCTCCGTCCTTTTCCTCCTTCCCCGAAATCACTGATGAGGAAACAGCTCATCTTCTCTCCTCCTCAAAGCGAACTACCTGTTCCTCTGATCCCATTCCTACCCACCTTCTTAACACCATCTCTCCTACTCTCACCCCTTCTATCTGTCATATCCTTACTTTTTCACTTTCCACTACGACTGTTCCTGATGCCTTCAAACATGCCGTGGTCACACCACTCCTTAAGAAGCCTTCACCTGACCCTACATCTCCTTCCAGCTATCGACCCATCTCCCTCCTCCCCTTCCTCTCCAAGATACTTGAACGTGCCGTTCACCGCCGCTGTCTTGATTGTCTTTCATCTCAAACTGTTCTTGACCCACTCCAATCTGGCTTTTGCCCTATTCATTCACCTGAAACTGCACTTACAAAAGTTTCCAATGACCTGTTACTGGCCAAATCCAAAGGTCTCTATTCTATCCTCATCCTTCTCGATCTATCTGCTGCTTTTGACACTGTTGATCACAGCTTACTCCTTGATACATTGTCTTCACTTGGATTCCAGGGCTCTGTTCTTTCCTGGTTCTCCTCCTACCTCTACCTCTTAATTGTTCTGTCTGTTTTGTCTGTCCTATTTAGATTGTAAGCTCTTTGAGCAGGGACTGTCTTTTTATTGTTTGGTGTACAGCGCTATAGAAGTGATAAGTAGTAGTAGTAGTAGTACCCTCTGCGCTGTGGCTAAAGATATGCATTTAAATAGTTTTTTTGGAGCAAACGTACCTGGCCCAGAGTTTTAAAAAGAGCCACACATGTACATGGAGGGAAAGAAACATACCACAAATACAGGAGGAGAAAAATGCGAATGGAAACTGGCACAGGTATAGAGGGGGAGAATCACAGAGAAAGAGGGAGACATATGGAGGGAGAGATAATGGTGCATACATAAAGAGATAAGAGGAATCTTCACATAGATGGGGCAATAACAGAGGTGGGAAGTGTGCATCTCTCCAAATAAGAATGAGTGCTAACTCTTTCTCTCCCTTTTCTGTGCTTGAATAGTACTTCTGAATACAACTGCTTAATTCTCACTCTCAGGACTGGCTGCTACTCAGCAGCTGAGGGGGGGTCTTTTACAAAGGCACAGTGCCGTAGCGAGGGCTAATGGCACCCGGGGCGGGTTGGCGCTGCGCACCCCCCCCCCCCCCCCCCCGGACCGCATTCTTACCTGCGGGAGGGCCGATCCGCCCCGAGTGCACGTCACTCGGAGCTGCGTCGGCCCGCTGGTTCCCTGCTCTCTCTGCCCCGGAACAGGAAGTAACCTGTTCTGGAGCAGAGAGAGCAGGGAACCAGCGGGGCCGGCACCCCCGAGCGCGTGCACCTGGGGCAGACCGCCCCTCCCGCCCCCCCCTTCCTACGCCACTGCAAAGGCACGCTAGCATTTTTAACGCATGCTAAAAATTAGCGTGCACTAAACACTAAGACGCCTATTATATTCCTATGGGCATCTTAGCATTTAGCACACGCTAATTTTTAGAATATGCTAAAAACACCTAGTGTGCCTTTGTAAAAGGGACCCTAAGTGAACCAATCAGCTACTAAAGGCAGGAGAAAAACTGACAATGCTTATTTTTTTTCTACTGGTGGGAATACTTGGATTTTCTCAGAGGATAAGCAGGCTTACAGTTCTCACAAGTGGGTAGACGCTGTCCCTGCGTCGCCCAGTTCGGCAATATGCCATAGAAAAAAATGAGAGCTAATAGGACACTTAGCGAAGATGATTGCTTTGTATTCACACACACAAATATTGGGAAAAGTGAAATAACAAATTTAGGGCTCCCTTTACTAAGGTGCGCTAATGGATTTAGCGCATGTGCTAAATACTAAGAAGCCCATAGGAATAAAATGGGCTTCTTAGCATTTAGCGTGCACACCTTAGTAAAAGGAGCCCGTACTGAGTTAAATTAAATCAAATTGAGTATGTTGAGAGCTTGACCTTTTTTTTTTTTTGTTTAACCTACAAAGCAAAAATAACATGATAGCTGTTGGAGCCAGAGGTATATCCTCATTAAATTGTTTGTCTGAGATAACATGGAACATTTTAATAGTGGTATTCTGGAACTGACATCAAACTGTGTTTATAAAGATGAGCACTTTAGCTCCTGTCGTATATACAGTGGGAATAGAGTTGATGCATGTACTTGAAACTTGAAAGTACAGCCTTTTTTGTGAGCAGGATAATACGTGGAGATTATGCCATAACGACATTTTGAATCCTCTCTAGCAAAGACTGTGCTAGAACTTTGGGTAATCTGATTCTATTTGACATTTCCTGTAACCTTTTTTGCTTTCCTTACCACAGATATTGCTGGATGGACCTGGAACCTTGAAGTTCAGCAATTTCAGTTTGGCAAAAGCAGAAGGAGAAAATTTGGAGGAATTCTTTGCTTTTGTTGGATCAGAAGAGGGTACAAATGATGATGGAGAAAGCACACCACTCAGAAACTTGAAAGGCAGAGTGAAAGGTATTGTATTATATCTGTAGTTGGCCAAACATGCCAAAGTTAATTGTAGGTTTGTGCCTGTGCACTGTAGTAAGCTTGAGGCTATAACAATAGTGAAACTATAGTAATATCTACTAGAGCAGTGATGGCGAACCTTTCAGAGACCGAGTGCCCAAACAGCAACCCAAAATCTAATTATTTATCGCAAAGTGCCAACAGGGCAATTTAACCTGAATAACAGCAACGTGGGTTTTAAACTGTTTCTAGCCAGTTTAGACCGCAAGTAGTAAACTGGAGACATGCACAAAAGGGCATTTTCCTGACACATAGTAACATAGTAACATAGTAGATGACGGCAGAAAAAGACCTGCACGGTCCATCTAGTCTGCCCACGATAAACTCATATGTGTATACCTTACCTTGATTTGTACCTGTCTTTTTCAGGGCACAGACCATATAAGTCTGTCCAGCAGTATTTCCCGCCTCCCAACCACCAGTCTGGCACAGACCCCGTATAAGTCTGCCCTCCCCTATCCTAGCCTCTCAACCACCAACCCCTCTTCCCCCCGCCACCCAATTTCAGCTAAGCTTCTGTGGATCCATTCTTTCTGCACAGGATTCCTTTATGCCTATCCCACGCATGTTTGAATTCCGTTACCGTTTTCATGTCCACCACCTCCCGCGGGAGGGCATTCCAAGCGTTCACCACCCTCTCCGTGAAGAAATACTTCCTGACATCTTTCCTGAGTCTGCCCCCCTTCAATCTCATTTCATGTCCTCTCGTTCTACCGCCTTCCCATCTCCGGAAAAGATTCGTTTGCGGATTAATACCTTTCAAATATTTGAACGTCTGTATCATATCACCCCTGTTCCTCCTTTCCTCCAGAGTATACATGTTCAGGTCAGCAAGTCTCTCTTCATACGTCTTGGAACGCAACTCCCATACCATCCTCGTAGCTTTTCTTTGTACCGCTTCCATTTATTTAACATCCTTCGCAAGGTACGGCCTCCAAAACTGAACACAATACTCCAGGTGGGGCCTCACCAACGTCTTATACAGGGGCATTAAAACCTCCTTTCTTCTGCTGGTCACACCTCTCTCTATACAGCCTAGCAACCTTCTCGCTACGGCCACCGCCTTGTCGCACTGTTTCATCGCCTTCAGATCCTCAGATACTATCACCCCAAGATCCCTCTCCCCATCCGTGTCTGTCAGGCTCTCCCCACCTAACACATATGCCTCCCTTGGATTTCTACTCCCTAAGTGCATCACTTTGCATTTCTTCGCATTGAATTTTAATTGCCAAATGTTAGACCATTCTTCCAGCTTCTTCAGATCTTTTTTCATGTTTTCCACTTCCTCCGGGGTGTCCACTCTGTTGCAAACCTTGGTGTCATCCGCAAAATGGCAAACTTTACCTTGTAACCCTTCGGCAATGTCACTCACAAATATATTGAACAGAATGGGCCCCAGCACCGATCCCTGAGGCACTCCACTACTCACCTTTCCCTCCTCCGAGCGAACTCCATTTACCACCACCCTCTGGCGTCTGCCCGTCAACCAGTTCCTAATCCAGTTCACCACTTCGGGTCCTATCTTCAGCCCTTCTAGTTTATTCAAGAGCCTCCTGTGGGGAACCGTGTCAAAAGCCTTGCTGAAATCTAAGTAGATGACGTCCATAGCACGTCCTTGATTTAATTCTCCTGTCACCCAGTCAAAGAATTCAATGAGATTCATTTGGCATGATTTCCCTTTGGTGAAACCATGTTGTCTCGGATCTTGCAACTTATTGGGTTCCAGGAAATTCACTATCCTTTCCTTCAGCATGGCTTCCATTACTTTTCCAATAACCAAAGTGAGGCTTACCGGCCTGTAGTTTCCAGCTTCTTCCCTATCACCACTTTTGTGAAGAGGGACCACCTCCGCTGTTCTCCAATCCCTCGGAACCTCTCCCGTCTCCAAGGATTTATTAAACAAATCTTTAAGAGGACCCGCCAGAACCTCTCTGAGCTCCCTCAGTATTCTGGGGTGGATCCCGTCCGGCCCCATGGCTTTGTCCACCTTTAGCTTTCCAAGTTGTTCATACACACTCTCTTCAGTGAACGGTGCTCTATCCACTTCATTCTCAGGTGTACTTTTGCCAGTCCCTCTCGGTCCTTCCCCAGGATTTTCTTCAGTGAAAACAGAACAAAAGTATCTATTTAGCAAATTGGCTTTTTCCTCATCATTTTCTACATAGCGTTTTGCTGTATCTTTTAGTCTCACAATCCCCTTTTTAGTCTTTCTCCTTTCACTAATATACCTGAAGAAGTTTTTGTCTCCCCTCCGTACATTTCTAGCCATTTGTTCTTCCGCTTGCGCCTTCGCCAGACGTACCTCTCTCTTGGCTTCTTTAAGTTTCATCCGGTATTCCTCCCTGTGTTCCTGTACTTGAGATTTTTTGTATTTCTGGAACGCTAACTCTTTAGCCTTTATTTTCTCAGCCACTTGCTTTGAAAACCATATCGGTTTCCTTTTTCTCTTGCTTTTATTTACTCTCCTTACATAAAGGTCTGTGGCCCTGTTTATTACTTCTTTCAGCTTGGACCACTGTCCTTCCACATGTTGTGCGTTTCGCAGCCCATCAGCTCCTTTCTCAGGTATTCCCCCATTTTGTTAAAGTCAGTTCACTTGAAGTCCAGTCCATGTGTTATCATTACCATGTTATCAAGTATGCTATACATTTATTTTGTAAAATGTTTCCACTATTCATGATGTGTTGTAAGCCACATAGAGCCTGCAAAGAGGGGTGGGAAAATGTGGGATACAAATGCAAGAAATAATTAAATAACGAAATACATTATTGTAGGGATGTGGGAATGGTGGTCCTTTCAAGTACATACATTTTATTAGTGATTGTGCATGTACCCATATTACTCATTATCCTTGCATGCACACTCCAGTTACTGGTTACATTGATGACAGAGCTGTTATATGTGTAGGTAGAGGAGGGGGGGTGTGTGGGCCAAACACTTACCTTTCAAGCCTCTCCCTGATGCGGGACCAGGCTCTCATGACCTGGATCCTGGGGGGCAGGTGGTGGTGCTGTATGAAGAGCCTGTGCCGGTGCCTAAGGCACAGCTGCACCAGTAGCAGGCTCTCCGCTTGGCTGAAATTAGGCTCCCTTCTCAGGTGCGCCATTTTTTCAGTGAGAATAGGTGTTGGAAAACAAGTGCCTTATATGGACGCCCTTGCGTGACGGATGTCGTTTCGTGCACAGCTCCATATATCTATTACTATCCTATATATGGCCCTATCAGCATGTGGACGCCGTCATAATCATAGACTTCCCTGACGTGCATGACTGGTTGTTATGCATGCGGGCCCTTCATGCGTGCGGAACTTGCCTTATATAGATTAGTATGAAGCACCCGACCCTTTTCACATATACACAATAAGCAAATAGCTGCATGTTCAGTAGGTACAGTGCATGCAGTTCCGGACATTCAGATAGGGCACATATGAGGAATATTCGGTGGAGCAGCATGATCTTCCTGTATTTGACGCGTATGAACGTCCCTCATATTTCCCGTACCTGGATGTCCAGAACAGCATGCACTGTACCTGCGGTACAACAGTAGCAGCCAACGAAAATGGTATGCAAATGAGCAAATTAGTATTAAAATACTAATCTAATGCGATGCACTACTGTTTTCTGAGGAAGTCACTGTGGAAAACGTAACGGGAGGTCTGCACCTCCCGTTAGGTTTTTCTCATTGGGGCTGCTGCCCTCCCGCTTGCCCTCTCTCCCTTCCAGCACTAGGCAGGCCTCCCTCCCTCCCAGCACCAGGCACCAGGCCTCCCTCCCTCCCAGCACCAGGCCTCCCTCCATCCCAGCACCAGGCATCCATGCATCCCAGCACCAGGCACCCCTCCCAGCACAGGCAGGCCCTCCGAGCACCAGGCAGGCAGGCAGGCTCCCTCCGAGCACAAGGCCGCCTGCCCTCCCTCCCAGCACAAGGCCGCCTGCCTGCCCATCCGCCCTCCCTCCCTCCCTCCAATCACCAGGGCCCCCCTCCGAAATATAAAAGTCATACGTGGTCGGGGTTAAGGTGGCGTCAGCAGCGGCAGTGAAAAGCGTGCTGGCTCGGTGCACTTTCAGCCTTCCCTTCTGTCTCTCAAGCACTGGTCCCGCCCTTGCGGAAACAGAAAATGAGGGCGGGACCAGAGCTTGAGAGACAGAAGGGAAGGCTGAAGGCGCGCCGAGCCAGCGCTTTTCACTGCCGCTGCCTTAACCTGAGCAGGTATGACTTTTATTCGGAGGGGGCTGGAACTGGCTGAGGCGACGGCACGCGTGCCAACAGAGTGGGCTCTGCGTGCCCTCTCTGGCAAGCGTGCCATAGGTTCGCCATCACTGTACTAGAGGCTTTATAACTAGAACAATTTGAATGGATGTTTCCAGCACTGATTTTGCTACTTTAGTATAATAATAATCAGTGCTGGAAACATCCATTCAAATTGTTCTAGTTATAAAGCCTCTAGTACAGTGATGGCGAACCTATGACACTTAAATTTTAACGTGTTTTTGCTACTTTAGTATAATAATAAACACGTTAAAATTTAAGTGCTGCTTAAGCAAGATTTATCAGAATGTGCTATAACGCCAGCAGTGTAGGAGCAGTCTAGTAGTTAGAGCACATGGCTGATAACCAGAGAAACTCGGTTCAGATCTTGCTGCCGCTTCTTGAGATCGTGCGCAAGTTTCTTAACCCTCTATTGCCTCAGGTACAAACAGAGGTCAATGCAGAAAGCCACAGGACTTGCCTGCAGAATGCAGTACTCGGTACTGGACTCAAATGCAATACCTGATACCCACACAAATCAAAGAGGCATTTCAGCTAGTGCTGAGTACTGCATTCTGTAGATAAGTGGTCAATTTTTTGATTTTTTTACTATGTTCTTTTTGTACAGATTGTATTGCATTTAAATTTTGTTTCGGTTTAAAATAGTTGTATTTGCAATTGTGTGATAATAATAAAATTGGTTTTAATGAGTCATACAAGTCCATGGAGATTTTGACAAATGATAACCTGGCTTGAAATGGCATGGGTTTGAAATAGCTAGTGCTATAAGAGACCTTATGTCTTGCCTCACTTTATTTATTTAATTTATTTATTAGGATTTATTTACCACCCTTTTGAAGGAATTAACTCAAGGCAGTGTACAGTAAGAATAGATCAAACATGAGCAATAGGCAATTACAGCAATAAAAATATTGAAATAACAATACAAAGTATGGCATTCCTGCTTATAATCGAAAGAGAAAAACGTCTATAGCGCGACCCAAATCAGGAGATAGACGTTTATCTCCTAAAAACGAAAAAATCAGTATAATGGAAACAAAACTTTCAGTGCGACCATGACGCTCGTACGCTCAGATACAAACGCCCAAATAAGGGGCGTGTCGGGGCATGTTAGGGGCGGTGTTACGAGGTGGTCATCTACAACGTATAACGGATAGTGAAATGGCTCTGGTTGGGCGGGAACATGGGCGTCATTGGTTGGACCCGAAATAAAAGCGTCCACAGCAAGGGGGAAATCGTCTTTAGACCCATTAGCGATTGTGTGGAGTTGGAGAGTAGCGAGATCGGTGTTGGGAGAGCTGAGTTGTTGGTTGCAGAGAAAGCTGAGTGTGTTGAGTACCTGTTACGTTCGTCTGTCTGCCCTAGTCGGAACGTTTTCACCCTCACCTGCCTCTTTTGTGTCTTACCTTTTGACCTTTCCCTACTCCTACTCCTTGCTCTATCGGTCCCGTCCCCTTCCCCTCCCCCTATCCCTCTCCATTCACTGTTCCCACATGTATATTGTATTCCCTGACCTCCGTTTGTATCTGTGTTCCCTGTACTGTTTGGCGAGTGAGTGGCTAGAGGGCGTGGTGGCTGGCAGTGAGAGATCTGTGTGCTGTTCTTGTTTTACTACTAGTACTAATACTTGCACTGGTGGGGATATGGATGCAGTTAATGCACTGGTGGCTGGCATGGTAGAGGAAGAGGCCACACACCGCAGGAGGTATTCACAGCCCCGAGTGTTCAGGCCCCGCACCACCTTCCTACACCTCACTGACCAGCAGTGTCTAACAAGGTTCAGGTTTGATAGGGCGACCATTGTGCAGCTTTGTGAGCAGCTGAAACCCCTCCTTCAGCCCCAGACCCGTAGGAATAACCCCATCCCTGTCCACCTCTAAATCACTGCTTCTCTCTCTGTCCTGGCCACTGGGAGTTTTCAATCTGTATTAGCTGCTAACACAGGGCTCACCCAGGCTTTTATTTCACACTGTCTCACCCAGTTCCTGGATGCCTTTCTAACTCACACCTCTCACTACATCACTTTCCCCACCACCCCCCAGGCCCTGCACAACAACATGGCTGCCTTCTATGCTGTTGCTAGATTCCCCTCGCTCATAGGTGTGATTGACTGCACACACGTCGCACTCAGACCCCCCCCCCCCCCCCCCCCCCCCCGGCCACACAAATCCACCTACAGAAACAGGAAGGCATTTCTTTCTATGAACATGCAAGTTGTGTGTGATGCACAGGGGGAGATATTAGACGTGTGTGCCAGGTACCCCGGTTCCACCTACGATGCCTACATCCTACAGCACTCGGGCATCTTCCGCAGGTTTGAGCGAGGGGAGTTCACTGGTGGATGGCTACTAGGTAAGTGCAACATGGATGTACCCATACTATACCTCCTCCACTGGGCAACTGTCCGCCCTGCCTTCCTCCACCTCACTCCACAACCCACTGTCCTAATCCCCCCCTCCCCCCCCCCCTGTACCTGCTCCAGGCAATACACACTCATCTATCTCATTCTGCTTGTCTCCAAAGGTGACCGAGGCTACCCGCAGAGGATGTGGCTCATGACCCCCGTGGTGCAACCACAACCAGGGGCAGAAGAAACCTATAACAGGAGGCATCGGAGCACCCAGGGGATCATTGAGCGGACCTTTGGCTTGTTGAAAAACCGGTTCCGCTGTCTGGACCGGTATGGAGGAGAGCTGCTCTACAGTCCAGAAAAGGTGTCCAAGATCTTTGTGACGTGCTGCATGTTGCACAGTTTGGCCCAGCGCAGAGGACAGGCCCTCCCAGAGGAGCCACAGCCACCAGAGGAGGCCCCAGATGAGCAGGAAGAGGAGCCCCCCTCCACCCCCAGCCCACAGAGCAGAGCTCACTGCTTATCAGCTTGGCGTCAGAGCCAGACAAAGACTCATTGAAACAAGTTTTGTGTGAAAGTAAGTGCACATTTATTTGTATTAATCGCATAAGTGTTACCATCACACCCACCAACCCCACCCACCAACCCTTACCCTCCAGCATGTGCCATCACTTTCCCTGTCCCCTCCTCCGTCCCCTCTTACCCCTCCCACGGAATTCCTTTGCAGCTGGTGCTGCAGAGGAAGTCTGTTCAGACTCCTCTGATGGACTGCTCCCACTGTCCTCCTCCGTATCCACACAGCAGCCTGCGGCTTCGGCTGCGGTGTGTAAATCCGGCCACCTTGTTGGCTGTAGCCTGGCCACAGGACCCAGAAGGGGAACTAGTTTGGTGGGTGCTGCACTAGTGGCTGCGGAGGTGGACGATCTCAACGCCCACCTCTTAGCTGGCGGTTGCTGCCCACTGGAGGAGGTGGATGACAGGTCTTGCTGCAGCAGCACCGCTGGAGTAGGTGCTGTGACCTGAGGGCGCAGGCCTTCAATGCTGTGCTGCAGCTGTTGGAGTTACTGGAGCACCTCCTGGTGGGCTTGGCGCTGCGCCTGGAGCAGTTCCTGGTGGGCTAGGCGCTGCGCCTGCAGTGCTTCCCGCTGCAGCTCTAATTTTTGCTGCCGGTACTCCTCCAAGCGCACATTGTGCCGCAGCAAATCAGTGGCCAGCCACCGTAGTTGCTTCCTTTGGCTGAATGGCCTCTGGTAAGGAGCTGGCTCCCTATATACATCCTCCTCATCAGCAAACTCACCTGTTGGTGGAGGTCCAGCCTCTGCTGGTGGTGCTGGTGGAGGTTGAGCCTCTACTGCTGGTTCTGCTGCTGCAGGTGGTGGAGGTACAGCCTCTACTGCTGCTGCTGCAGGCGGTGGAGGTAGAGGCTGTACTGCTGCTGCAGGTGGTGGAAGTTGAGGCTGTCCTGCTGGTGTAGGCCTTTGTTGGGATTGGAGGCCACTAGGGCCAGCCTCATCAGAGTCATCACCTGTATAGCACAAGGGTGAGGAAGTGTGTTGGTGAAAATAACCCACTTTTGTCTTTCAGCATTCATATACATTGCCCCACACTTGATGACCCAGCAAAGAGAGATGGTGAGGAGGAATGGAATTGGCACCGATGTGAAAGAGAGCACCACAGGCAGCTGGTGGTGGACGGACAGCCAAGAGAAGGACACCGCTCACAACTTTGTGGACAAGCTGTTTGTTGTATATTTGTTAAAGTGAAGGACATTTGAGCATGTCTTGTGTTACTACTGACTTGGTAGACTGCCTAGAACTGCTTTATGACCCCGTTTACAGGCTCCTTAAGTTTCATGCATGTGTCCCACACTGACTAGAGCACAGAGGTGACAGAAGGAAATAGACACAGTTTGGTGATGGGAAAATAGGAGGGAGTAGGGAAGGAATGGCCCCAAAGTTGTGCCACAGTAGTAACCCACACACACCCATAGGAGCCAAGTGTAAAGTATTATTGGGGGTGCTAAGCCCAGTGCAAATAACCCCTCCCTGGACACCTACATGATATTTCCTCAATATTGGGGGTGCTCAAACACCCACAGCACCCACAGAGTCTGCTCCTATGACACACATTAATACTACCACTACTCAAATAGAGCTTACAATTTAATTAAGATGCACACACAGGACAAGTAAGAGGGAAGCCAATGACTACGGTAGGGATAGGGAGTAAGGGTACAGAGCAAGTGAGTAGGGGTTAGGAGGTCAGGACACCATCATAAAGGTGGGCGTTTATTCCACATATGAAGACAGCCTGAGACACACCCTGGTGAAACTCCTCCCCCCCACCTCCCTCCTCCTGCCCCCCACTCACCACCTCCCTCCCTGGCCCCAGTGTAGTGCAGCACAACAGATACCCCAACTTCATAATGGACAACCTACCTGAGCCCTCAGGCTGGGCCGAGGTGTCAAGGGACCCAATCCCGTGGATGCCCAACTGGGGTAGGAGGGCGTGAACCATCAGCTCCATGGGGGTGAGGTTGACGGTGTCATGTGATGCGGGATTGGCCCTAGCCTTCCTCCTCACATCCCTCCTCAGCTTGCGCCACTTGCGCTTACAGTCCTCGACATCTCTCCCACAATGGAAGACTGCATTCAGCCTGTCACGTACCGCCTCCCATTCCTGCTGCTTTGTGGTCGCAGCCAGCCTCTGCCCTGTGGGAGCAAACAGATTGGTGTGCCGTTGCTCTATCTCCTGCACCAGGAGCTCCACCTCTGCATCACTAAAATTACCCTTCTGGGTTGGGGGCTGGCGTGGCGGCATTGTACCAATGGAGTTTCGAAAATACGGAGTGGGCATTTAAATAGTCGCCAGGAACGCCCATGTTGGATGGGGGATAGGCGTGCCGGATATGTGCGCATTAATTTCAATTATACACACAATTCCTAACCGTGCCCAGCTGAGGTAGCGATTTGAAGCGCGTGATTTTGATTATGGGTAGATAACTATGGGCGTCCCCACCTGCCTTCCCCTTCTTGATTGCCATTTAAACCGCGATTTTATGCACTGGGACTTTTGCAGTTCTGATTCACATTAGTTCACACGTTTTACCCTCACTTATATTAAGGTTTGTGTTTGGCAATGTATGCTTCGGTACACCTGTGTATTTTGGGGGGTTGTTATTTGTGGTTGCCCTCAGCCAACAACGCTTCCGTTTCCATCCTTTGAGCCTCCCTTACTGTCTCCCATTCTCTCTGCCTGGTTGTAGCAGGCAGTCTGTGGGAGCTAAGAAATTGCTACAATCGCACCAAATCAAGCACCCCTCGGTAAGGGTCATTTCACTGAGGCAGACTTCCAGCTAATGTTCCAGAAGATAGAAGGCGCACTACACATTCTTGAAACAGACGTTCATGGTAAGCTCTTATTTCTCTGCCACCTCTTCTCTTTGTGCTCATCATCAAGGAGTGTCCATTCACTGTATGTAGTCTGCAGTCAACTCTTAGCTGTATGTTCACCACAGGTTCCTGTGCACTGGTTGGAGGCCATCAGCCCCGTACTGTGAGGTTCTGCCAGGTCCTCAATGCTGTGGGCCAGCTGTTGCAGCTGCTGTATTGGTTCCCGGTAGGTTCAATCCTTGTTTATGTGCTGTTTATGTGCTGAACCCCAGTCCCCATTAATGAAATGGCCACCCATTCTCACTTTTGATAGGAGGGGGAGGGGGAACAATGTAGGCAATTCATGTTTTTAGCACAGTATTGAACACAGTCCTGCAATCCTCCATAGTTCTGGAACAACAACATTTCTAACATGTAAGCTGCAAACTAGTTTCAAGGTGGCCACAGGTACTGCCTACTGAGCCCTTAAGACATGGTGAGGGAGAGGGTTTGTGGTTACAGGTCCAAACCCAAATTACCTGCAGGTAGCTACAGCCTGGTGGCTGCCGTGGCCTAGTGGTTAGATCACCAGCCTTGTAATCACAAGGTTGCCAGTTCAATTCCCACTGCTGCGCCTTGTGAGCTAGAGCGAGCCACTTAACCCTCCATTGCCTCAGGTACAAACTTACAGTCCTCCTGGGACAGGGAAAGACCCAGAATACCGGAATGTCGGTCACCTTGACCTACTACTGAAAAAGGTGTGAGCAAACACCAAATAATGAACACCATATTTATTTGTGCCCTTCTGTAACTCTTGTAATATATCGCAACTGTGATGCAGTAGGCCTCCATCTAATGGTTTTCCCATTGTTTTCCCTTTTCTCCTCAGCACTATATACCATTGCAGATGCATTGAATGTAAAAAGATGAGGTAGCTGTTTGTAGCTCCTTTGTGGGCCCCCCCACCAATTTGGTATGGTTGTGGGTAAGGGTGTCTGGTGATCACACTGAGAAAACATCATGTATGTGCTACCTAGGGTTATGTGCAAGTGTCTACTTGACAGATCACAAGTGCTAGACAACAAATCTATTATTTATGCCATTCTGTGCTGTGGGGCTGTATGGTAAGGGGGAGGGAGAGAGGCTGGATGGCCATTTGTGTTCCTCAACAGTAATAGCCATCCAGCCTCCTGGGCCCACCCCCCCTGCACTTACGGCCATGCAGGTTGGAATGAACAGGTGGGCTTCTGTATGGGCAACATTATCACAGACATGCATCAACTTTCTCATTCACACTTCACATTTCATGCAATGCATATTGCTGCCTCCTCTCACATCAACACCACCATTTGGTTATATGTAATGCACAAGGTAGAGACACACACACACCCTGTTAGATTAAATGTAAAAAATATATTTATGTAAAACCCCCAATATATTCCCCCCACCCCCACCCCTACAAATCCCCACACACACAACAAATCCCCAACACCCCTACATATCCCCCCCAACCCCCCCAATCAAACAATTCCTCCCCCCCCACAACAAAACCCCACAACCCGTACATATCCCCCAACACCCCCCCCCCCACAAAATCCAACAATTCACCCAACCCCCCCGCAACAAATCCCCACAACCCCTACATAACCCCCCCCCCCCCCAAAGTAGGTCGAGGGCGGCCACGGCCTCTTACCAGCGCCCTCTGTAGCAGGGTAATGAGCAGCACCAGCACCACCCTCAGTGGGCCGTGGAGCTGCTCATTACCCTGCCTTATGGCACTGACCTCCTGCAGCAGCTGGTTTTGGCCATCTACCACCTGCTGCTGGCCCAAGGGCTGGAGGTGGCCCAGGGGATGGAGCTGCCTCAGGCGATAGAGATGGCCAAGGGGAGGGAGATGGCTCAGATGGAGCTGCAGGTGGGGAAGGGTCCTCCATAATGTCCTCATCGATGATGAGGACCCCCTCCGACGAGTCCTCCTCCTCCTCGTGGGCCTCCTTGGCCGGCTCCTCCTCCTCCTGCTGGTGGCCCTCCTGGGCTGGCTCCTCCTCCTCCAGGTGGCCCTCCTGGGCTGGCTTCTCCTCCTTCAGGTGCCCCTCCTCGTCCGCCTGCTCCTCCTGCTGGTGCTGGAGCCCTTTTGTATGTAAAAGGAGTGTGGTTGAGATCAGCACATGCAGCATGGCTTGCATACTGCAGTAGCTGGGTGGCCTGAGGCGGGTGATGGGGAAAGGTGTGGTGAGGCGTGGCCTATACCCATGGGGACAGAGATGCATCAGATGACATGACAGGGAACCCTGGAAGCTGCTCTGACACAGCACACACAGGACATGTTAGCAGACCACACTCATTGCTGACTGGCTCCCACTCAAGGAACACATCACTTTCAAAGTATGCACACTAGTCCACAAAATCATTAATGGTGAAGCCCCAGCCTACATGTCTGACTTAATAGACCTACCACCCAGAAATGCCAAAAGATCATCCCGAACTTTCTTTAACCTCCACTTCCCAAATTGCAAAGGCATAAAATACAAAGTGATGCACGCATCAACCTTTTCCTATATGAGCACGCAATTCTGGAATAAACTACCACGAAACTTAAGAACGACCTACGAACCAACCAACTTCCGCAAACTACTAAAGACTCATCTCTTTGAAAAAATCTATCAAAAGGATCAAAGCACATGAAGTCCACAAACACAGTTGGCAATGCATCAACACATTCTCGTAATACTCTTATCCCCGTAATTCTACTACACCCAGCCCTTTTCTCTTCCCCATGTTCTCTCCCCTTTATCGATACCTGGACATTGTTTTAACTCTACTCCTCACAATGTAACTATAATCATGTTATAACTTATTGTATTTCCATCGTTACAATGTATTGTAAGCCACACTGAGCCCGCAAATAGGTGGGAAAATGTGGGATACAAAAGCAATAAATAAATAAATAAATGACCAGCATATTTGCATTGTGAGATGCGACGAGGGTTTGCTGACCTGTTTTTGTTGTTTTTAATGGGGGGGGGGGCGGTGGGAAGGGTGTTTAGCACATAACTTTTATGTGAGGGAGGCCATGATATTCAGTAAAAGTAGCGCCTCAGGCAGGTCTACCAGGACACACTATCCACCCACCCCAGAAAGGGGGAGAGTAAAGTGAGGCATGTCATCTCATTCATCTTGGGGGGATGGTCGTTGGAAGTTGCAGCCACAGTCATGGGAGGGCACCTGCAACCTGTGTCCTTGATCTGGGACAGATATGTTATTACTTACTAGTTGGCTATTAGCCACATGGAAATTGATATTGTACAGGACATTTGCATTATTCAATAAATATATTTACAAATCAGTACAGGTGTCCTGTTTTGAATACTTACGTCGAGCCCTGAGGTGCCGTCGCACTGCCCTGATGATATCTGGGCTCTCCCGCCTCACACGCCGGAACCTCCTCCTCAGGGACTCGAGGTCCCTGTGAACCCCGAACTGTCTGTAAGATATAAGTTTGTAGAGCAGGAGTCAGGGGATGGTCCTTCTTGCCCTCTACACACATTCATTTGTCATTCAAATAGCAGAGAGGGTCAACACTGTTGGGGGGGGGGGGGGACCACTTCCACTGGTACAGATTCATAGGAGCCACCTTTTTTAAATTATTGGGGGTGCAACCCCAGTGGAGATCACCCCTCCTTGGATACATACAAGGAATTTGTTCAATATTGGGGGTGCTCAAGCACCCACAGCAGCCACCAAGTTGGCTCCTATGCAGATGATGCCATAGAGGTGGCCATGAGGCCAGAAAGTACCGTTTGTATGCATTATAATTTATGCTTGTTAAATTACTTTATATGTAACATAACATAGTAACATAGTAGATGACGGCAGAAAAAGACCTGCACGGTCCATCTAGTCTGCCCACGATAAACTCATATGTGTATACCTTACCTTGATTTGTACCTGTCTTTTTCAGGGCACAGACCATATACAGTGGTGGAAATAAGTATTTGATCCCTTGCTGATTTTGTAAGTTTGCCCACTGACAAAGACATGAGCAGCCCATAATTGAAGGGTAGGTTATTGGTAACAGTGAGAGATAGCACATCACAAATTAAATCCGGAAAATCACATTGTGGAAAGTATATGAATTTATTTGCATTCTGCAGAGGGAAATAAGTATTTGATCCCCCACCAACCAGTAAGAGATCTGGCCCCTACAGACCAGGTAGATGCTCCAAATCAACTCGTTACCTGCATGACAGACAGCTGTCGGCAATGGTCACCTGTATGAAAGACACCTGTCCACAGACTCAGTGAATCAGTCAGACTCTAACCTCTACAAAATGGCCAAGAGCAAGGAGCTGTCTAAGGATGTCAGGGACAAGATCATACACCTGCACAAGGCTGGAATGGGCTACAAAACCATCAGTAAGACGCTGGGTGAGAAGGAGACAACTGTTGGTGCCATAGTAAGAAAATGGAAGAAGTACAAAATGACTGTCAATCGACAAAGATCTGGGGCTCCACGCAAAATCTCACCTCGTGGGGTATCCTTGATCATGAGGAAGGTTAGAAATCAGCCTACAACTACAAGGGGGGAACTTGTCAATGATCTCAAGGCAGCTGGGACCACTGTCACCACGAAAACCATTGGTAACACATTACGACATAACGGATTGCAATCCTGCAGTGCCCGCAAGGTCCCCCTGCTCCGGAAGGCACATGTGACGGCCCGTCTGAAGTTTGCCAGTGAACACCTGGATGATGCCGAGAGTGATTGGGAGAAGGTGCTGTGGTCAGATGAGACAAAAATTGAGCTCTTTGGCATGAACTCAACTCGCCGTGTTTGGAGGAAGAGAAATGCTGCCTATGACCCAAAGAACACCGTCCCCACTGTCAAGCATGGAGGTGGAAATGTTATGTTTTGGGGGTGTTTCTCTGCTAAGGGCACAGGACTACTTCACCGCATCAATGGGAGAATGGATGGGGCCATGTACCGTACAATTCTGAGTGACAACCTCCTTCCCTCCGCCAGGGCCTTAAAAATGGGTCGTGGCTGGGTCTTCCAGCACGACAATGACCCAAAACATACAGCCAAGGCAACAAAGGAGTGGCTCAGGAAGAAGCACATTAGGGTCATGGAGTGGCCTAGCCAGTCACCAGACCTTAATCCCATTGAAAACTTATGGAGGGAGCTGAAGCTGCGAGTTGCCAAGCGACAGCCCAGAACTCTTAATGATTTAGAGATGATCTGCAAAGAGGAGTGGACCAAAATTCCTCCTGACATGTGGGCAAACCTCATCATCAACTACAGAAGACGTCTGACCGCTGTGCTTGCCAACAAGGGTTTTGCCACCAAGTATTAGGTCTTGTTTGCCAGAGGGATTAAATACTTATTTCCCTCTGCAGAATGCAAATAAATTCATATACTTTCCACAATGTGATTTTCCGGATTTAATTTGTGATGTGCTATCTCTCACTGTTACCAATAACCTACCCTTCAATTATGGGCTGCTCATGTCTTTGTCAGTGGGCAAACTTACAAAATCAGCAAGGGATCAAATACTTATTTCCACCACTGTAAGTCTGTCCAGCAGTATTTCCCGCCTCCCAACCACCAGTCTGGCACAGACCCCGTATAAGTCTGCCCTCCCCTATCCTAGCCTCTCAACCACCAACCCCTCTTCCCCCCGCCACCCAATTTCAGCTAAGCTTCTGTGGATCCATTCTTTCTGCACAGGATTCCTTTATGCCTATCCCACGCATGTTTGAATTCCGTTACCGTTTTCATGTCCACCACCTCCCGCGGGAGGGCATTCCAAGCGTTCACCACCCTCTCCGTGAAGAAATACTTCCTGACATCTTTCCTGAGTCTGCCCCCCTTCAATCTCATTTCATGTCCTCTCGTTCTACCGCCTTCCCATCTCCGGAAAAGATTCGTTTGCGGATTAATACCTTTCAAATATTTGAACGTCTGTATCATATCACCCCTGTTCCTCCTTTCCTCCAGAGTATACATGTTCAGGTCAGCAAGTCTCTCTTCATACGTCTTGGAACGCAACTCCCATACCATCCTCGTAGCTTTTCTTTGTACCGCTTCCATTTATTTAACATCCTTCGCAAGGTACGGCCTCCAAAACTGAACACAATACTCCAGGTGGGGCCTCACCTGAGGCACTCCACTACTCACCTTTCCCTCCTCCGAGCGAACTCCATTTACCACCACCCTCTGGCGTCTGCCCGTCAACCAGTTCCTAATCCAGTTCACCACTTCGGGTCCTATCTTCAGCCCTTCTAGTTTATTCAAGAGCCTCCTGTGGGGAACCGTGTCAAAAGCCTTGCTGAAATCTAAGTAGATGACGTCCATAGCACGTCCTTGATTTAATTCTCCTGTCACCCAGTCAAAGAATTCAATGAGATTCATTTGGCATGATTTCCCTTTGGTGAAACCATGTTGTCTCGGATCTTGCAACTTATTGGGTTCCAGGAAATTCACTATCCTTTCCTTCAGCATGGCTTCCATTACTTTTCCAATAACCAAAGTGAGGCTTACCGGCCTGTAGTTTCCAGCTTCTTCCCTATCACCACTTTTGTGAAGAGGGACCACCTCCGCTGTTCTCCAATCCCTCGGAACCTCTCCCGTCTCCAAGGATTTATTAAACAAATCTTTAAGAGGACCCGCCAGAACCTCTCTGAGCTCCCTCAGTATTCTGGGGTGGATCCCGTCCGGCCCCATGGCTTTGTCCACCTTTAGCTTTCCAAGTTGTTCATACACACTCTCTTCAGTGAACGGTGCTCTATCCACTTCATTCTCAGGTGTACTTTTGCCAGTCCCTCTCGGTCCTTCCCCAGGATTTTCTTCAGTGAAAACAGAACAAAAGTATCTATTTAGCAAATTGGCTTTTTCCTCATCATTTTCTACATAGCGTTTTGCTGTATCTTTTAGTCTCACAATCCCCTTTTTAGTCTTTCTCCTTTCACTAATATACCTGAAGAAGTTTTTGTCTCCCCTCCGTACATTTCTAGCCATTTGTTCTTCCGCTTGCGCCTTCGCCAGACGTACCTCTCTCTTGGCTTCTTTAAGTTTCATCCGGTATTCCTCCCTGTGTTCCTGTACTTGAGATTTTTTGTATTTCTGGAACGCTAACTCTTTAGCCTTTATTTTCTCAGCCACTTGCTTTGAAAACCATATCGGTTTCCTTTTTCTCTTGCTTTTATTTACTCTCCTTACATAAAGGTCTGTGGCCCTGTTTATTACTTCTTTCAGCTTGGACCACTGTCCTTCCACATGTTGTGCGTTTCGCAGCCCATCAGCTCCTTTCTCAGGTATTCCCCCATTTTGTTAAAGTCAGTTCACTTGAAGTCCAGTCCATGTGTTATCATTACCATGTTATCAAGTATGCTATACATTTATTTTGTAAAATGTTTCCACTATTCATGATGTGTTGTAAGCCACATAGAGCCTGCAAAGAGGGGTGGGAAAATGTGGGATACAAATGCAAGAAATAATTAAATAACGAAATACATTATTGTAGGGATGTGGGAATGGTGGTCCTTTCAAGTACATACATTTTATTAGTGATTGTGCATGTACCCATATTACTCATTATCCTTGCATGCACACTCCAGTTACTGGTTACATTGATGACAGAGCTGTTATATGTGTAGGTAGAGGAGGGGGGGTGTGTGGGCCAAACACTTACCTTTCAAGCCTCTCCCTGATGCGGGACCAGGCTCTCATGACCTGGATCCTGGGGGGCAGGTGGTGGTGCTGTATGAAGAGCCTGTGCCGGTGCCTAAGGCACAGCTGCACCAGTAGCAGGCTCTCCGCTTGGCTGAAATTAGGCTCCCTTCTCAGGTGCGCCATTTTTTCAGTGAGAATAGGTGTTGGAAAACAAGTGCCTTATATGGACGCCCTTGCGTGACGGATGTCGTTTCGTGCACAGCTCCATATATCTATTACTATCCTATATATGGCCCTATCAGCATGTGGACGCCGTCATAATCATAGACTTCCCTGACGTGCATGACTGGTTGTTATGCATGCGGGCCCTTCATGCGTGCGGAACTTGCCTTATATAGATTAGTATGAAGCACCCGACCCTTTTCACATATACACAATAAGCAAATAGCTGCATGTTCAGTAGGTACAGTGCATGCAGTTCCGGACATTCAGATAGGGCACATATGAGGAATATTCGGTGGAGCAGCATGATCTTCCTGTATTTGACGCGTATGAACGTCCCTCATATTTCCCGTACCTGGATGTCCAGAACAGCATGCACTGTACTTGCGGTACAACTATGTACATTCTTTTACACACTTTCTGATTTGGTCATTTTCAGCTGCGATAATCGAACGTGTTAGGGCGCCCTATTTAGTAATGTTTATGCGCTCCTCATTTGGTCGTTTTGCAACAGGGATAATCAATTGTCGAAAAACGCCCATACTATTTTTCGATTATACATGCCTGATTTTGGACGTTTTCATAAGGACGTCCTAATTCGTACTTGGACGACCTTTCGATTATGCCCCTTATAGTATACTACTTAACACAATATGTAATAGAACATTTTAATTGATAGTGAAAGGTAAAGCAAAGATAGAAAATATAGATAGTTAAGAGAGTAAGAAGAGTTTCAAATTAAGTTGACTGATTTAAAGAAAGTTGCATATGAGGTCAGAGAGACGGTTAAATATTATCTCAACTAGGGTAGAAGAGGATAAACATGTCCTGCTGCAGTATGTGCAGCCCAAAGTCACTCCTTGTGTGTGTGTGTGTGAGTGAGACTAATTTTATTTTATTTTATTCTAATTTCTCAACTTTTTGGCTATAGGTTTAGCTACATGATATATCTAGTCTTCTGAATTTATTGCTTACTGCTTAATTAATTTGTCCTGTGAATCTGTATTGTGGGCACTTCTGTCTTCTAACCCTGCCCCCCCCCCCAAAAAAAAAAAAGACAAAATCAACAACAACAACAAAAACCTCTTTCCTTTCCTGCCTAGCTCTGATAGTAGAGAGGATAGGCTTTTCTAACTGCTTCTTGTCCTGTACCATTCTAACTTTGTGGACAGGTTCTGCCAGTCCTAGGCAAAAAAACAACAACCTTAGTCTCCCAACTGGTTATAAATTTGCATTTTACATTGATGAAACTGCTATAATTGGGAATTTTTAGATTTACAAAAGGAATCAACTGAAATTGTTTGATCAGACTGTATCATTTCTGGTCACACCTAGAGAACTTTTTTTTCATACAGCACTTGGCTGACTCACTGGCACTTATAGTCCCTCCCCACAACCCACCCACACCAGGGTTTTCCAGTGATATATAGACAAGCCAAAACTCATTAACTTTACTCCTCAGTCATACACAGGCAATCTTGCAGACTGTTAACCTGTTCATACCCATTTCAACCAATCAGGATGAGTTTTATTCTCTCTAATAATTGTGGTGCTTTAGTTTCAAGGCAAATCATCTGGAGACTTAAGGCTTGTCCTATCTGTCTTCAGCTTGCTAGTTTAAAACATGAGCTCAATAAACTAAAGCAGGAATTGGAATCACTTAAAGCAGCTTCTATAACTGCACAGAATCATACCAACTTCTCACCACTGCCTCAAAGGATAAAACCACCTAAGAATAGATGGTTCACGGTAGGCTCAGGCAGACTACGTTATGTGACACAGAAGCATCCGCCCTCACAAGTGTTACCCCTACAGAATTCTTTTGCTCCATTACAGCACTGTGATGTCCTTGAAAATAGAACTGAGGCCCAGATGCATCAACCATACGTAAAAAAATTACAAACGTTAAAGTCCGAACCGAATTTTAAAAAATGAACAATGCTCAAAAAAAACAAGTCGCACAAGTTCGGTGCGGATTTGAAAAGTACAATGTATCAATGATTCGTAATTCTGGTCGGTAATCGGCCCTTAAATCATGCGCAGAGCAGCCAAGCGTTATGCTGGCTGCTCTGCGCATGCCACGAACCGTCAGAACAACAACAACAAAACCCCCACAAACACGTGGCTCCCTGCTCCCCGCTGCATCACTGAAAAAATAAACATACCTTAAAAAAGGATCAGGAGGGGGGCAAAGGCGCTCGTCAGAAGCGTCCTGTATGGACGGCCTTGCTCCCCCCCCAGATCACCGCTGTTCCCCGCTTCTGCCCTTCACTAAATTAAAAACTGAAAATAAAAAGCTAAACTTTAGCAGCACCAGGCCCCCCCTCCCTTCCTGTGTTGATCTTCTTCTTTTCCCAACACTGCTCCGCCTTCCGCCATCCTCCGCCCCTTGCTCCCCCCCCCCGAGTTCGTCGCCGCCGTTCCCCCCCTCCAAAGGACCCCCCTCCGCCTTACCGGCCGTGCAGCGCCTCTCACCTTTGTGTGAAGGCGCTGCACGAGATGAAACAACGGATCGTCGCTCCTTTCTGCCTCCACCGACGTCTCTCTCCTTCTTCCTGTGCCCGCCTTCCTCTAACGTAACCTACGTCAGAGGAGGGCGGGCACAGGAACAAGGAAAGAGACGTCGGTGGAGGCAGAAGGGAACGACGATCCGTTGTTTCATCTCGTGCAGCGCCTTCACACAAAGGTGAGAGGCGCTGCACAGCTGGTAGGGCGGAGGGGGGTCCTTTGGAAGGGGGAACGGCGGCGACGAACTCGGGGGGGGGGAGGAGCAAGGGGCGGAGGATGGCGGGAGGCGGAGCAGTGTTGGGAAAAGAAGAAGATCAACACAGGAAGGGAGGGGGACCCGGCGCTGCTAAAGTTTAGCTTTTTATTTTCAGTTTTTAATTTAGTGAAGGGCGGAAGCGGGGAACAGCTGCGATCTGGGGGGGGGGGGGCAAGGCCGTCCATACAGGACGCTTCTGACGAGTGCCTTTGCCCCCTCCCGATCCTTTTTTAAGGTATGTTTATTTTTTTAGTAATGCAGGGGAAAGCGGGGAGCCAGTGTTTGTGGTGTTTTTATTTTTTTTTCTCACTTTTCATGTTTAAACATGCCAGCTTTGATTTTTCTGGTACAGGGGGCAGCGGGGAGATGACAGCTCAGGCCTTTACGACTGCTCTGACCACATGTTAAATATGTTGCGGTAAATGATTCAGTGTAATCATCGGTATTGTTAGTGCATCCCGAATCGCCCACATTACAATGGTAGTTACTCCGTTTTCGTTAGCTGCTTGCTTTGTTGGAAAAAGGCCTTTAATGCATGCAACGGTTAGGAATTTCCTTCGTTAAAGGGTTGTTAGAGGGTCGTTAAGGTTTAGGGCATCTAGCCCTGAGGCGGAACAAAAAGCAATGAAGGTGGAACAAAAAGATATGAAGGGACCCAAAGAGAAAAGACACCCCCAAAGCACTAATAGTGAAACTCATACCAGGAAACTGTTACTATTAGGGGATTCCATTATCAAAGGCATTAACTTTGAAACACAGGTCAAGGGGCCATGCAAAGTGAAATGCCTTCCAGGCTCCTCCGCTACCACGAGTACCAAGCAAATAATCTCTATAATCAGAGAAGAAACTAAGGAGTCAAACACTGATGATGTTATCCACCTGGGAACAAATGACTTGTCCAGTAATACCCCACTTGCCGTGCAGAGAGCTTTTCAGGAGCTGGGGAAGGGGTTAAAACCTTTGGTACAAACAATAGCTATTTCTGAAGTACTACTTACCTTTGGAAAGGGAGACAAAAGATTGCAAAGTACTGAAAATTTCAATAGCTGGCTCAAAGCCTGGTGTCACCAAAAAGGATTTAGGTACATAGGAGGATGGGGCAATAAATGGAAAAACAAAAGACTATATTGTAACGATGGGCTGCATCCTTGGGGAGAAATGTAGACAATATATGATTTGTAGTAGTAGTAGTAGAAGACGGGGGTGGCATATGGAGGCAGGTCACTTCAAGTGGTTACCCCCAGCTAAAGACAAGATATGACAGTAGAAAAGAAAGCAGAACAATCTTAGCAAATCACTTCTTACCAACACAGCAGGAAGTGAGACTAAACAAAAGACTGAACAGAAGAAATGCCACTGAAATGTAGTTGGAAAGCAATGACCACAAATGCTCACAGTCTAAGCAATAAAGTTCATCACCTGCAAGACCTGATGTTAGAGGCAGACTTAGACGTTGTTGCAATCACGCGGAGTCATGGCTCAATGATTCCCATGAATGGGATGCAAACATACCAGGCAATAATCTATTCAGGAAGGCTAGAGATGTTCGTAACGGTGGAGGAGTAGCTCTGTATGTGAGAAATATCGCAGCGACTGAAATGACAGGGGCCTGTTGAAAGGAAGAAGTGATATGGATTACCTTAAAAAGAGATGATAGAACCTCTGTCCACATGGGTGTTGTCTACAGACCTCCCACACAATCAGAGGAACTAGATAAAGATCTGATTACAGATATCCAAAAGTTGGGAAAGAAAAGAGAGGTGCTGTTGCTGGATGTATTGCTTATGTAGTGCAGCCTGCTCACTTAATCACTACAGACTGCTGTAAGAATAAAATACTACAGATTCTTCTGGAGGTAAATGAAACTCTTTATTTGCACTTTAATTGGAGAGTGTATAAGTCATTATTGTGCCAACTGTACAATGATTAAGAAATATACACACTGACTAAGTCAGATTTTTTCACAGAGAGGGTGGTGGATGCTTGGAATGCCCTCCCGCGGGAGGTGGTGGAGATGAAAACGGTAACGGAATTCAAACATGCATGGGATATGCATAAAGGAATCCTGTGCAGTAGGAATGGATCCTCAGAAGGTTAGCCGAAATTGGGTTGCGGAGCAGGTGGGGGAAGAGGGGTTGGTGGTTGGGAGGCGAGGATAGTGGAGGGCAGACTTATACGGTCTGTGCCAGAGCCGGTGATGAGAGGCGGGACTGGTGGTTGGGAGGCGGGAAATACTGCTGGGCAGACTTGTACGGTCTGTGCCCTGAAAAAGGCAGGTACAAATCAAGGTAAGGTATACACATATGAGTTTATCTTGTTGGGCAGACTGGATGGACCGTGCAGGTCTTTTTCTGCCGTCATCTACTATGTTACTATTATTAGGAGATATGCACACTAATCAAACCATCTAACTAAAAGAAAGCTATAAAACAGATATGATGTGATGTTGTGTGTGTGTGTGCAATATATACACACATACACACACACAACATAACTGGTCAGGAATCTCAGGCCCTTATCTCATCAGCCGGGAGGCCCATTGCAGCGAAAGCCCAAAGTCTTCTTATGACCAGGAACAAGTCCTCTGTGCAGTGCGTCCACTCACAGATGAGCCTCAAAGCTCTGCTGAAACAAGCCCCCTTTTTATTAAGCTAAAACATATCCAGGAATGTACATGAGGATTCAGTCGCATGCTCTCAGTTCAGGTAAACAAACCATTGGCCAGGTGGCTTATCTCCCGAACCTCAAGCATACCCCGCCTCCCTCCTGCACAAGCTGGCTTCAGAGACATTCCAACCTGTTCTTCAGATGTGCCTTATCTCATACATTGTTCTTGAGATGTGCCTTATCTCATAAATTGTTCTTGCGTGTGCTTTACATTCCAGCCTGTTCTTTGAGATATACAAGGAAAGTCACTTTTGGTCAAAGACAGAAGGTTTTAAAAATGTATTATCGATCAAAGCAAGACTGAAAAGCAATATTTTCCATCACACTGGGAGATTTCAGTCTGCCAGATGTAGATTGGAAAGTTCCATCTGCAGAATCGGAAAGAAGTAGAGAGATCGTGGATGCTTTTCAAAGTGCTCTGCTCAGACAAATGGTGACGGAACCCACAAGGGAGGGAGCGACGCTGGATCTGGTGCTCTCAAATGGGGATAGTGTGTCAAATGTCCGAGTGGGTGCCCACCTGGGCAGCAGTGAACATCAAGCAGTTTGGTTTGATGTAACAGCTGAAGAGGAGGGCAGCCACTCAAAACTCAAAGTCCTGGATTTCAAGCATGCTGACTTTAGTAAAATGGGGGAATACCTGAGGAAGGAGCTGATGGGCTGGGAGGACATACGAGAAGTGGAAGGGCAGTGGTCCAGGCTGAAAGAAGCTATAAATATGGCCACAAACCTTTATGTAAGGAGAGTAAATAAAAGCAAGAGAAAAAGGAAACCGATATGGTTCTCCAAGCAAGTGGCTGAGAAAATAAAGGCTAAAGAGTTGGCGTTCATGATATACAGAAAAACTCAAGAAGAGGAACACAGAGAGGAATACCAGATGAAACTGAAAGAAGCCAAGAGGGAAATACGTCTGGCGAAAGCGGAAGAACAAATGAGTAGAAATGTAAGGAGGGGTGACAAAAATTTCTTCAGGTATATTAGTGAAAGGAGGAAGACTAAAAATGGAATTGTGAGACTGAAAGACGCTGCGAACCAGTATGTGGATAATGATGAAGAAAAAGCAAATTTGCTTAACAAATACTTTTGTTCTGTTTTCACTGAAGAAAATCCTAGAGAAGGACCACGATTGACTGGCAAAAGTACATATGAGAATGGAGCGTATATATCGCCATTCACAGAAGAGTGTGTGTATGAACAACTTGAAAATCTAAAGGTGGACAAAGCTATGGGACCGGACGGGATCCACCCCAGGATATTGACTAGCTTATACTCGAAAGAGAAAAACGCTTATATTTCGACCCAAATCAGGAGATGGGCGTTTTTCTCGCAAAGGCGCCCAAATCGGTATAACCGAAAGCCGATTTTGGGCGTTTCCAACTGCACTCTGTCACGGAAACGAATAAAGTTGACAGGGGCGTGTTGGAGGTGGGCGTAGTTATCAGCCGAGGAGAGATGGGCATCTGTAGCTGATAATCGAAAAAAAGGCGTTTTTACCGCGATTTTGGGTCACTTTTTTTGGACCCTTTTTTTCACGAACAAGTCTCAAAAAAGTGCCCCAACTGCCTAGATGACCACTGGAGGGAATCGGGGATGACGTCCCTGGACTCCCCCAGTGGTCACTAACCCCCTCCCACCAAAAAAAACCCCACTTTAAAAACTTTTTTCCCATTTGATAAACTGCACTGGAATTACTTATTTGAGGTGCTGCATATAATGGGATTTGAAGGTTGGTTCATTCAGGCGCTGCATGTGCTATACAGAAATCCAACTGCGACCCTACTAGTTAACGGCATCAAGACACCAAAGTTCCCTATAGGTAGAGGAACCCGCCAGGGGTGCCCGCTCTCCCCATTTTATTTCTCCTGTCACTTGAACCCCTGCTGAGAAGGTTACACGCATGTGGGGAAATACAGGGAGTGCAGGTGGGAGGTACTGTGATTAAGACTTTGGCTTTTGCGGACGATCTATTAATAATGCTTCAAAATACAAGAACTTCCCTGCCCAAGTTACTAAAAGAAATAGAGCATTATGGGGAATACTCGGGATTTGTTTTAAATATGCAGAAATCAAAGATACTTACAGTACATGGTGATGCATGCGAGGGAAAGGGGAGCGGGATGGATGTGCTGGAAGCAGGGACACCTCTAAAATACTTGGGAGTATATATACCACAGAATCTAAGTCAACTTTATGATAATGTAATGAGTCTACTAAGAGATACAAAAGACCGTCTATGTGCCTGGTAGAACTACCCATTGTCATTACTAGGTCGGGTGGCTTTATATAATATGCTGATAGTACCACGCTGGCTCTAGGTCTTCCAAGTACTACCTTTATACCTAAAGTGTAAAGATGAGAAACAGCCTAATAGACAACTCCAAAAATTCCTCTGGAGGGGAAAGAAACCAAGATGTCCCTTAGCTACATTACAAATACCAGTGGAATATGGAGGCCTGGGACTCCTGAGCTTACGATAAATGACAATCGCAAGTGGCATGCGACATATCGCAGACTGGTTCCGAACATCACAAGACTTTTCTGTATCATCATTAGAATTAGAACTCACCAGCACAGTACACTTCAGTTGCTGGTTACACGGGGTAAAGAGACCCATGCCCTATGAATTGAAACAAACGTCAATACTACCCACAGCACAGAAAGTTTGGGAGGTGGGTGTGCAAATTACACAACTTTTCGGCAAAAGCCACTCCGTTCATATCCATGTATGATAATCCGGCCTTTCCTCCAGGAGAGATATATATAAATTTTAAACGATGGCAAAAGAAAGGAATGAAATACATCTCTCAGATCCTGACTGAGGAAGGCAGGCTACAACCATTTCCAGAACTACAAACCAGACATTCTTTGCCAGAATCAGATTTCTTCCATTACAGCCAATTGAAGCATTATGTAGACAGTTTAAGATGGCAAAATCTGACCGAGGATGTACAGGAGGAAATCTCCTCAGCATACTCTTTGACTGCTCAACAAAAAATTCCACTCTCCTTTTACCATAGGTACATTCGCGATGCAGCCTCTGAATTGGCCTATGAGAGATTGGCAAAAGAGTGGTCATCAGAGTTAGGCACCGTTGTGCCAACTCATATTTTCAGGAACATGTCCTAAAAATGAAGAAACAAACTAATTTTACCTGGTGTTGGGAATTACAATATAAGTTTGCGTTGCGCATGCATATAGCACCGAGAAGGGCTTTCCACTTGGGGTTATCCCCGGCGGGGGAATGCCCAAAATGCAATAAAGTAGGCGCAACCCTAGGACCTGTCCATACATCCAAACCTTCTGGAGACAACTTTTACGAACAACTTTATCCCTTTGGGGGATAACCTGGATACAGGACTGCCAGTTATTATTTGGACATTATTGACTAACCAAGCAGGTGTCCAAAAAAGTGATTTTGCTGGAGTGGCTCTCAAGGAAGGCCCCAACCATGCAGCAATGGAGAACCCAGATGATACAACTCATGAGAATGGAGAGACTAGAAATATCACAGAAGGACAGCAAGAGACACAAGTCATTTGAGAAGCGATGGTCAGCATTCTGGCAAACCCTAACACCATCAGCAAGGAGCTATCTGTTAAACTTTTAACACACTGGGAAAGTCGGTGAGAGAGTAAGGAATGATTTTCATAATTTGATAGACCCTGAGATGATGTGGAGCCTGATCAGACTGTGTTCAAGAGAAAGGGAGGGAGGTGGGAGGAGGGGGGAAGGGGGGGCGTTAGAAAATTAGAAAAGTTAAAGCTTCCTTTTCTTTTGAAGTTGAATGCTTTATATAATGCCAAGTAGCCCTGATTATGTATAACTTAAGCTTGTTGAGAATAATGAAAAGTTATTTAATGGCACTGTAATGTTACAATTGCTTCAATAAAAAACATTGAATAATAAAAACTTTTTTCCCAGCCTTTATGCCAGCCTCAAATGCCGTACCCACCTCCATGACAGCAGAATGTGTTCGATCCTCTCACAGCCTTTCCCTGGGTCAGATGTGGCTCTCGGGTGCACTACAGGGTCACATCAGCATTGCATTGTGGTGGGTGTAGGGTATTGGGCTCCGTGATTTCATTAGCTTGTGTTACAGTCTCACGATGTTGGTAGTTGGTAGGCTCTTCTCCCATTGTGCTTTTCCCCCTGCCTACTGGGTCAGAGTGTGCCCTGTTGTGTTTCCTGTTGTAGTCCATGCGGTAGTGCCCATTTTTGTAAGCCAGTTTTAGTTCCTTTTCCTGTGTTAGTCATGTTAGACAACTTAGTTCTTCCCTTGAATGTGGCTGAAAGAGGGCATTGTACAGCATTCTGCCAGCTCTGACCTACTGCTCATCTCAGTACCAGGGAGACTCGTTGCCAGTGGGGCACAACCTCTGATCTGCAGTTAACTGTGAGTAAAGGCGGTTATTCCAATAAAGGACGTTTTCGGAGAGATTAGTCTTCCGGTGTCAACTGGTGTGCCAATGTTATATAGCAGCAACCAGTCCTAGAGGCCTGCGTGTATGCAGGTCCCTGGAGCACTTTTAGTGGGTACCGCAGTGCACTTCAGCCAGGTGGACCCAGGCCCATCCCCCCCCCACCTGCAACACTTGTGCTGGTAAATGGGAGGCCTCCAAAACCCACTGTACCCACATGTAGGTGCCCCCTTCACCCCTAAGAGCTAAGGTAGTGTTGTACATTTGTGGGATTTGGGGGAGGGGGGTTGGGTGTTCAGCACCCTTGGTAAGGGAGCTATGCATGTGGGAGCTTTTTCTGAAGTCCACCGCACTAACCTAGTGTCCTGGCATATCAGGGGGGCCAGTGTACTACGAATCCTGGCCCCTCCCACGACCAAATGGCTTGGATTAGGACGTATTTGAGCTGGGAGTTTTTAGTTTCCATTATCGCTAAAAACAAACAAACGCCCAGCTCAAAAGCGTCCATTTTTTCGAAAATATGGTTCGGCCCGCCCCTTCACGGACCCGTTCTCGGAGATAAACGCCCATGGAGATAGGCGTTTCCGTTCGATTATGCCCCTCCACATCATCAACTTACTTTGCCCTTCAACAGTTTAGCGATAATTCTATATGGTTTAATTTGAAAATGAGTATTTGGATCAATCCTGAAATTATGATTAAGAAAAGATGCATTTCTTGGAAAACTTAGCAAAAATGTAATATTTTGTGTTTAGATCAGATTATTTCTCAAAACAAATTGCTATCTCAGAATAACCTTAAAATTAAGTTTCCTTTCTTATTCCCTAAAGCTTCCCAATGGTCTACACTCAATAATTTTCTTAATAATAATCCCTCCTTTTTAAGTAATCTATCAGAAGAAGCCTCACTTAGGAAATGGTGTGAGTCAACCCTTATTGAAGGCAAAGCTGTATCCACTTTTTAAAACATTTTTAGAGCTAAATTGTTTGTTTTTGATGTTAAATTGTCTGAATCCTGGAATTCAGATATTGATGACTCAACCCAATTTGCATGGCCTATAATATGTTCGCAAGTTAATAGACCATTGCTTTCTGCTGTCCTATTACAATCTTTATTTTTCTTCTTACACCATTCATTATGGACCCCCAGGAAATCGTGGAGAGCCAAACTCAGTCAAATGGCCTCATATTTGTACTGTTCTGCATCTTCTGGCTAACTAAGACATGATATTTGACTGCCCAATGATTAAACCTTTTTGGTTGGAAATTTGATCGACTGTTCGGTCTATCATCAAGTGCTCATCAGGCATAACTGATTGTAGTTCTTTGATCTCAGCATCCATGTTTTCACTTCTCAACCTGCAAGCCTAAGCTAATAAACTCATTGATGGCTATTGACATTCAACATGTTCTCAAGAACTGGAAATCTGCCAAATTTCTCAATTATTCTTTCTGATGTACTACAGTCTGCCAATACAAACAATATGAACTACATGCCTCTGAAAAGAAATCAAATATAATTTCACTGGAACAACTATGGAAACATGTCGACATATTTTTGCAATCTCTCTAATGGTTATTATAAAACATATATGTGTGAGATGTTTTATTGTGCTAGTTTTCTATTGTTATTCTTGACCATTATTTGTTTACTTTCTCCAAAACTTCAATAAAATTATTTGAATTGAAAAAAAAATAAAATGTGTCTGCTCTTTAAAACCTGGAGGTGTATTTTCAAAGCACTTAGACTTACAAAGTTACATAGAGGGGCATTTTCGATATGACATCTAAGTCTGACTTGGGACATTTTGCAAAAAATGTCCAAAATCTAAATAAGAAAGAAGGACATTTGAAAAAAAAAAAAAAAAAAAGGTCTATTTTTTTTCTAAAATACTGTTTTGAACAAGGTTTTTGATTTGGATTTGATTTGGTCTAATTTTGAAAAAAAAAAAAAAGTCCAAGAGCAAAATGCACAAAATTAAGCCATTGGGATATAGGAGAAGCCAGTATTTTTGGTAGACCGGTCCCCCGGACATCCCAGGAAAGCAGTAGGGTATCCTAGGGGGCATTGCAATGAACTTCATAAAATGCTCCCAAATACACATCTCACCATTGCTCCCTATCTTGTCTGATGAGCCCCCAAAACCCACTACCCTCAACTGTACACCACTACCATAGCCTTTGCGGGTAAAGGGGGCAACTATTTGTGGGTACAGTGGTTTTCGGCGAGTTTTGGAGGGCTCACCCTTTCCTCCACAAGTGTAACAGGTAGGGGGCGGTATGGGTCTGGGTCCACTTGTCTGCAGTGCATTGCACCCACCACTAGACTACCCAGGGACCTGCATGCTGCTCTAAAGGACCTGAGTATAACATCTGAGGCTGGCAAGTAATGTTTTAAATCACATTTTTTTTTTTTTTTGGGGGGGGGGGGTTAGTGACCACTGGGGGAGTAAGGAGTGGTCATCCCTGATTCCCTCCAGTGGTCATCTGGTCATTTAGGGCACCTTTTTGTGCCTTATTCAATATAAAAATAGGTCTAGCTCAAAACGTCTTAGGACGCCCAGATCCTGCCCTTAAAACACCCCGGACATGCCCCCTTGTGATTTGAACGCACTTTAGAAAAACGTCTACAATTTGGTTTTGAAAATACCAATTTGGACTTTTTTTGTGAGAAAAATGTCCAAATGCAGATTTGTGCCACTTTTTGGATATTTTTCTCTTTCGAAAATGAGCTCCATGGTAACCTATGGAAGTTTGTAAGTCTAAGTGCTTTGAAAATGATCTCCCTGGTCTACTATGGTCTCAGGGCATCCTGATAGCGAGATTGCAATAATCTTTTCTGCTTTGATGATATGTTTTAAAGATAAGCTTTCCTGGTTTGGAACAAGGTATGTTATTAGTGTTATTGGTTCATGTTGGCCTTGCCGTTGAAAGTCCCTGGCTGTTGTTTGTTTTCAGTGAGTCTGGTAGCTAAGGATTCCCAGATGTGAGGCCATACTGTCTTGCTTGTCCTCAGAATTTACAGATATTCTCCATGGACAGCAGGACATATGTTCTCACATATCCTCCTGGAGGAGCTGAATTCTTTATGCTTTTTTATCCAACTGTGGATCCTGCACGAGTTGGGCATGCAGCAAAGCATGCACGCATTCATGTTTGGACCTGCCAAAGGCTTCAGGAATCATTTGAATGCTGTGCAGTGTCTGTGCTGTGACTCTATCCATGACATCACCCAGATGTGAGAACATATGTGCTGTTGTTCTCGAAGAATACTTACTATGGGTGAATAATTTAACTTTACAGTCCCAAATATGGCTATCATTAATTTGTAGTATTAGGTTTTCATGATTATTTGCTTTTACTTTGCATTTGTATTTTTTGATGATGATGTGATCTATTTTGTATGAAAATGGAGAATATAAATTTAAATTAAATTAACTAGCGGGATGAAGGCATGTCAGTTTCTATATTGCATAAAGGTCTGGGGGCTCTACTCCTGGCCCTTGACAGGACAGATTTGCAGGTCCGCTGGGGTCGGGACTTGGAGATTCCTGCAGATTCTCTAGAACCTTTGGGCCCGATAGGTTGAATACAGGCTGTATCAGTGAACGCGAATGTTATTTTAGAGTTATCCACAGAGCCTACTTTACCCAAGAGCGGCTTTATAAAGCAGGAGGAGCAGACTCCCCTATATGTTGGAAATGTCAGCAAGAAGTTAATTCCTTCTTTCATGCTTTCTGGACTTGCGGAACCAAAGACCTGTTTTTGGATGCAAATGACATGCTATTTGGAGACATTATGTGGGTGGCCAATTAGAGTGACACCAGCGGGTTTCCTTTTGGATAAACATGGGGATTTTGGGCCACATAGCCGTGCTTCCAAACTACTGATTAGGAAAGCTGTGCTGCTGGGCAAGCGAGTCATTTTAGGAGCATGGGTCAGTGACGAAGCTGGCAATGGAGGAACACATTTCATGCTTTGATGTTGATGGAAAAACAATATGCACGCCTCTCCTACAAAAGGAAACAAATATTTTTGGCTACCTGGGATGGTTATCTTCAATCCCTGCCTCGTAGGGCCCGAAGCTTTATAGTTATTTCTCTTTAGATCCCACGACACTATCCTTGACATAAAGTCGAGAGGTGGAGTAGTGGTTCCAGCAGAGTTGACTGTGAGGACTGGGGGAAGGGGGGTCTGGCGCATGTCAGACAAAGGTGTCACATCTCACGGGGTCCCATTGGGAAGTTCTTTTTTTTTTTTTGTTCGCAGAGTTAAGGAGGGGATGGGTTTGAGGAGGGGAGGGTGAGGGATAGCAAGTTAACTTCTGGCCATGCTTTTAATATATGGGATGTGAGAAGAGCAACAGCACCCTGCTGGAAGACTCTCCTGCATTCGGCAGTAGGCAGCCGGAAGTCTGTTATGTATGCACTGGGTGGTGTCTGTTATTGAGTCTTGATTGTCCTCTTCAATATGTATTGACACAATGTTTTAGATAAAAGTGGGAGGAGGTTGAGGCCAATTATGGTTATATTGTGGACAAAGCTTTTTTTTTATATAAAAGGGAGAAAAGAAAGAAAAAGGAAGGCTCTCAATTGTTCCTATCTGCTATGTTCATCAAGAATTGTTTCAATCTGTTTAAGGGGTCCTGGGGGTGGGGTAGAGGGGGACGGTGGGGGAATTACTTGTGGTTTGATGATGGGCTATACTCATTTTGGTTGTTTGATAGATGTGTTTTTGCAATGGACTAGTTATATGCCCATTTATTGGATGTAAAAAAATAGTTGTAACATAAATTAACTAGTGGATGAGCAGCTTTCCATAATGTTTAAGTATATCCTTATAGCCACCAGTATCATCCCCCCCCCCTTTTAAAACCTTGGATGGTTTTAGATTTAAAAAGACTGATTTAAAGTACACTGCCATATTACTGTGCAGGCATTTTTGATTATTGCCCCTCAATGTACTTGTTTTCCCTTTTTTTTCCCCTTTTTTTAAAGAATTATAGTTTCACCTTACATGATGATAATTCATGCACTGGCAATCAATGGCAGGTCCTCTGTGTGGATTGTGGGCATACGGTGGCTCACATACTCTCTGTTTACTGGCCTGTATTTTACTGAGAGCAAGGGCTAGCATATTTCTACATTTGCTACACTCCCATCCTAGCAGCTGGGCCTGGGATCATAGAATTATTAAGGGTGGAAGGCAGAATAGGGGGCAAGAGAGAAGATAATATTTTTTGCGTCCTCTCATCTCTCCTCTCTTCCTCTTTTTCTTTCTACCTTTTATTTGCATTTTCCTCTTCTCTTCCTGTCATGGTTTCTCCCCTTTTCTGGTCTCATATTGAGTGACTGATTCCACATCTTTGCTAATATTTGTCTCCTTACTAATAAGTTCCCATCTGCTTTTCTCCTACAGAAAGTTTAGAGGTCTGAGGAATAGTGTTAACAGAGATTCAGATTTTTCTTCCGGTTTTATAATATATTTTTGAAACATTGACCCTGCAGTTCTGTCATGTGTTCTTGTTGGCATGATTGTGTCTAGCCAGCAGGTGCATGATGCTTGCAGCTGACTTGCTTCTAGAGCACTATGAGGAGTGGAGACTAGTGGACTGAGAACCAAGGAAGTCAGGGTTCAAATCCCACTAATTCTCCTTGTGATCTTGAGCTAGTCATTTAACCTTCCCTTGCCTCAAGTATAATATTTCAGTGTTACCAGGGCTTTTTTTGAGGGGGTACTGAGTACCTTTTCCATTGTCTGCTAAAATTGACCCATGGACCCCAAGTTTTAATGAAAGAGCTCAGGTGTATGCAAATTCTGCCTTGGCCTAGATTCTGTGACTGGTTGCAAGGGGCCTAGCTATTGTGGGGTGGGTCCAGTGGTGTGCTGGAGCAGGCTCTCACAGGCTCGCAAGAGCCAGTTGTTAAGTTTTTAAGAATTTTGGGAGCCAGTTGTTAAAGTAGGGCCCTTCATGGCTTCTTTAACAACTGGCTCCCAAAATGTGGGCTTGGGCCCCCTGCTGAATTATCTTTTACTTTGCTGGTGGGGATGCTGAGCCCTGCAAGCCAAGTAAATAGACTACTGCTGCTCCCTGCTCCTTGTTTCCAGCTCTGGACAGCAGGCTGGGAGTTCTCGAGCATGTGAGAGAAGTTCCAGCATGCTGCTCAGAGCAAGACGTTGGGAGTGGTGGCAGTCCATTTATTGGCTGCCAGCAAAGGTATGCCTAGCGTGCCCACATGAAGGGAGGGAGGAGAGAGAGGCAAGTGTTGCTCCCCCCCCCCCCCCAGGCCCTTCCAACTGCAGAGCTGGCTACGTCCGAAAGAACCTGTTGTTAAAAATTTACCAGCACACCCCTGGGTGGGTCCCTCAGTGATCACCTCACCCCTGAAGGGTGGCCTGGCATTTGAGTACCGGCACCTTTTTCACTAGAATAAATGCACTATGTTACACAACTTTGTAGGTGATCAAAATCCAAATAAGGGCAATTTTCTTATTGTCAAATTGCTGTAAAGTCTGCGGGTACATTTTTACCTGTGGGGTTTGCACCAACTTTCAAAGTGAAATTTGTATATACTTTCACTTTGAAAAGTGCCTGAGGAAAAAGTACCTGCAGGTACGTGCACCAGCTTTTTATGTGGGTAGTTTTTCTGATTAAAATACTTATGGTTTTGGAAATGCAAAACTACATGCATTGTTTGCTCCCCTGATCTATCCCCACCTCTCAGAAACACCTCTGCTACAATCTGGGTAAAAGTATTCTAAATATAGTCCTCTGTGGTGTTGCTTTGGAACAGAGAAAATAGGAATGATATGAACAGTCTTTTGTAAATATAAAAAATGTGTGTGCACATATGTATAAATAGAGAGAATTTCAGATATGGTTATTTTTATAGTAGCGTAGCATATCTTTAAATGTATGTTTTATTGCAGGGTCTCCACTATACACAGCTCCAGAAGTCATCCATGGAGCGGACTTCTCTGTAGCCAGTGATCTGTGGTCGCTGGGCTGTGTGCTGTATGAAATGTATTCAGGTTGTATTTTCTTACGTTTTTGTATTCATGTAATTGTGCTAAAGTGCAGTGAAAGTCTACTTAGATTTTTGTCAGTTCTCTATGAAGACCTACTGGTATACACGGAGGGGCATAATCGAACGTGAACACCCATCTCTGTGGATGGGTCTGCGAAGAGGGGCAGGCCAAACCGTATTTTTGAAAAAGATGGGTGTCCATCTTTTGTTTCGATAATATGGTTGGTGCTGGGCAAATGCATCGGATTTGAGCTGGACGGTATCGGTTTTCAGCGATAATGGAAACCGAAGGCACCCAGCTCAAAAACGAACAAATCCAAGGCATTTGGTCATGGGAGGGGCCAGGATTCGTAATGCACTGGTCCCCCTCACATGCCAGGACACCAACCAGGCACCCTAGGGGACACTTGTAAAAAGTAAAAAAAAAAAAAAAAAGTTAAAATACCTCCCAAGTCCATAGCTCCCTTACCTTGGATGCTGAGCCCCCCAAATTCCCCCCCCAAAACCCACTCCCTAGAACTCTACACAATTACCATAGCACTTATGGCTGAAGGGAGGCACCTAGATGTGGGTACAGTGGGTTTTGGGGGCGGTTTGGAGGGCTCCCGTTTACCAGCACAAGTGTAACAGGTGGGGGGGAGGGGGGGCGGGGATTGTAAGCCTTTATAGGATGAATAACTCTTCTGGGCAAAGCTACCCAATGAGTAATTCCCAGGTTCCGTTTACAGGAGTCTGGCTAAACCAACTTCCTAGCTCTGTCCAGGGGTTATATATTATGAAGGAACCTGGCTGTTCTGGGCCTACACCAGAACTTTTCTTCTGTTAGAGAGAACTGGAATAAAAGTAAAGTCACTGCTGTGAAATATATTAATTTATTATATAGGTAAGCAAATAGTATAATACACCCTACACTACAGCTCAGCTGTACAATAGTAGCTCCCTTATGCTGATAAGCAACTGTAGAATGTATTGTCTAACTAAAACACTGATTTCACTGGTTACTAGATTATTACACAATCCCGATTAGTAATACTGACTAGGTCATGAAGTAATACAGTTAGCAGCACATCTTCCTGATCACAAAGTTCTGACTAACCCGCCTTTGCTTAGGTAAGAACCCACTAGCTAATCCCCAACTATAGGAAATAAATCTCTGCAATCCTCACCGAGCCGACTCTAGGTGGTCTCTCAGATGAAGTGGACACAGGTTTTCCCCTTTAGACTCCAGCTGTTTTCCACAGCGAGTCCCCGTCTCAGGAAACAACACAGGTTCTGCAGCATGCAGGATTACAGTCTCTCTGGCCGGTAGAGCTGAACCAACAGGTACTTTCTTCAGATGGTCAGTTCACAAGGTTGTGGACCACTTCAGGTCTCGCTGGTCTTTTTTTCAGCTACCCTTCTTCCAGTAGAACCAGACAAATTCTCCCTTTCTTCTTTTCTTTCTTCTTCTGTCTGTCTCTCTGCACTTCTCTCCCTTTCTGGTCTCCCGCTCTCTGGCCCCTGATTCCCAGGTGACCAGACAGCAACCAATCCGGATCTTGTCCAGCTCCTTCCCTGAGCAAGAAAACCTTTTTTTTGATCTTCCAGTTGTTACATTGTGGTATGCATTCCTGTCTCTCATCAGGCTCGCTGGCACCATGGCCTTACCCCCTGTAGCTCATCAGGGAGGTGCAAGGGTCAGGTAGCCCACTGCATATCCTTGAGTTTTTTTTCCAGACCTGCCAGTTATTTACCACAAGCAGAGCTCTGGTACAAACAGAAAGTTGAATCTGTTTGGTCACTGAAGTGCAGGGTCTTAGTTCACAGACTCCATCTTGACATAGTTGTATACACAGGCAGAGATCAGCAGAGTGAGGCTCACAAGGAAATAGCCCTACAGGATGGGCCTGGGTCCACCTGCCTGAAGTCCACTGCACCCACTAACATCTGCTCCAGGGACCTGCATACTGCTGTGATGGAGCTGGGTATGACATTTGAGGCTGGCATACAGGCTGGAAAAAAAAGTTTATAAAGTTCTTTTTTTTTTGGTGGGAGGGGGTTAGTGACCACTGGGGGAGTCATGGGAGGTCATCCCCGATTCCCTCTGGTGGTCATCTGGGCAGTTGGGGCACTCTTTGGGGACTTGTTCGTGAAAAAAAAGGGTCCAGAAAAAGTGACCCAAATTCTGGATTATGGCGCTCTTCTTTTTTCGATTATCTGCCGAGCGCGCCCATCTCTCCTCGGCCGATAATCACGCCCCAGTCTCGCCTTCATCACGCCTCTGACACGCCCCGTCAACTTTGTCCGTTCCCGCGACAGACTGCAGTTGGAGGCGCCCAAAATCGGCTTTCGATTATACCGATTTGGGCGCCCATGAGAGAAAGGCGCCCATCTCCCGATTTGGGTCGAAATATGGGCGTCTTTCTCTTTCGAAAATAAGCCTGATGATCTACCAGACCAATGGGCCTACTTTCTAAAACATACTAGCTATTAATGTGATGATTACAGATGAATAGGTGGTATGTCACCTTGGCAGTTAATATAAAGTAATTACTCTGGCTGATTACTTTCATGATAAGGTTCACAAGATTAAACTTGAATTCACAACCAGCTCTCCTCCACCCCTTACTACTACTACTACTACTATTTAGCATTTCTATAGCGCTACAAGGCATACGCAGCGCTGTACAAACATAGAAGAAAGACAGTCCCTGCTCAAAGAGCTTACAATCTAATAGACAAAAAATAAATAAAGTAAGCAAATCAAATCAATTAATGTGAACGGGAAGGAAGAGAGGAGGGTAGGTGGAGGCGAGTGGTTACAAGTGGTTACGAGTCAAAAGCAATGTTAAAGAGGTGGGTTTTCAGTCTAGATTTAAAGGTGGCCAAGGATGGGGCAAGACGTAGGGGCTCAGGAAGTTTATTCCAGGCGTAGGGTGCAGCGAGACAGAAGGCGCGAAGTCTGGAGTTGGCAGTAGTGGAGAAGGGAACAGATAAGAAGGATTTATCCATGGAGCGGAGTGCACGGGAAGGGGTGTAGGGAAGGACGAGTGTGGAGAGATACTGGGGAGCAGCAGAGTGAATACATTTATAGGTTAGTAGAAGAAGTTTGAACAGGATGCGAAAACGGATAGGGAGCCAGTGAAGGGTCCACTCTCTCAACCCTCTTACCCTTGCCTCCTTTTCTTCCTTTTCTGAAATCACTGAAGAAGAAACTTTACTTCTTCTGTCATCCTCAAAACTAACCACCTGCTCCACTGACCCTATTCCTACTCATCTACTCAACACTATCTCTCCTGCTGTCACCCCTTTCATCTGTCATATCCTCAATCTGTCACTTTCCACTACAACTGTCCCTGATGCCTTCAAACATGCCGTGGTCACCCCACTCCTCAAAAAACCTTCTCTGGATCCTACCTCTCCTTCCAACTATCACCCCATCTCCCTCCTCCCTTTCTTATCCAAGATACTAGAACGTGCTGTCCACCGTTGCTGCCTCGACTCTCAACCTATTCTTGATCCACTCCAATCTGGCTTTCGTCCCCTTCATTCAACTGAAACAGCACTTGCTAAAGTCTCCAATGATCTATTCCTGGCTAAATCCAAAGGGCTCTATTCTATCCTCCTCCTCCTCGATCTTTCTGCTGCTTTTGACACTGTTGATCACAGCCTACTCCTTGATACGTTGTCCTCACTTGGATTTCAGAATTCTGCTCTCTCATGGTTTTCTTCCTATTTCTCACAGCGTTCTTTTACTGTACACTCTGGTGGATCCTCCTCTTCCTCTATCCCGCTGTCAGTGGGTGTACCTAAAGGATCCGTCCTAGGACCGCTCCTTTTCTCCATCTATACTTCCTCCCTTGGTGCTCTCTTCCCACGATTTTCAGTATCACCTTTATGCTGATGACTCCCAGGTCTACCTCTCCACACCAGAAATCTCGGAAGAAATCCAGTCCAAGGTATCTGCCTGCCTCTCTGACATTGCTACCTGGATGTCTCACTGCCACCTGAAGCTCAATATGTCCAAAACTGAGCTCCTTATCTTCCCACCTAAACCAACCTCTCCCCGTCCCCCATTCTCTATTTCTGTTGACAACACGCTCATTCTTCCTCTCTCATCTGCTTGTAACCTTGGGATCATCTTTGACTCCTCCCTCTCCTTCTCTGCACATATCCAACAGATTGCTAAAACCTGTCGTTTCTTCCTTTATAATATCACCAAAATTTGCCCTTTCCTTTCTGAACACGCTATCAGAACCCTCATCCACACTCTCATCACCTCTCGCTTTGATTACTGCAACTTGCTTCTCACAGGTCTTCCACTCAGCCACCTCTCTCCTCTTCAATCTGTTCAGAATTCTGCTGCACGACTAATATTTTGCCAAAGTCGTTATACCCATATCAGCCCTCTCCTGAAGTCACTTCACTGGCTCCCTATCTGTTTCTGTATAAAATTCAAGCTCCTCTTATTGACTTATAAGTGCATTCACTCTGCAGCCCCTCACTACCTCTCCACCCTCATCTCTCCCTACACTCCTTCCCAGGAACTCCGTTCACTAGGCAAATCTCTCCTAGTTGCACCCTTCTCCTCCATCGCTACCTCCAGACTCCGTTCCTTTTGTCTCGCCGCACCTTATGCCTGGAATGGGCTCCTGAGCCATTATGACTAGCTCCATCCCTGGCTGCCTTCAAATCCTGGCTAAAGGCCTACCTTTTTGACGCTGCTTTTGACTCCTAACTTCACTTTGCTCGTAACCTTTATCTTGTCTTCCTCTCTTCAATAGCCCCTTTCCCTGTGTGCCCTTCTGTCTGTCTTACCCTTATCCTTATTGGTCCTGTCTGTCTGTCCTGATTTAGATTGTAAGCTCTTTTGAGCAGGGACTGTCTTTTGTTCATGTTCGATTGTGAAGCGCTGCGTACGACTGGTAGCACTATAGAAATGATTTATAGTAGTAGTTGTAGTAGTAGTTTGGGTGGAGACTATGCCTTATGGTAATGTACTGGAGTAGGTGTAGCTAACTGTATTGTATTATCTGCAATGCAGTTATCACGTGAAAAAAAAAATTTTGCATTGACTGAATGGGAAACTGCTGGAAATGCCCCAACAGTTTTTGCAGTTACCATGTAGGAATTTTAGAGGCATAGGGCCAGAAGTACTAAATATTTTATCCATACACACAAAATAGGAAAAAATGGTTAGTATATCAACCACATTGTAGTGACTTGTATTTGTCTACTAAACGAGGCAGAAGCAAAAACTCATCTGATGAAGACCGAAACAAAGATGGTCACAAAATTCCAATCCCAGAGTAAAAAAAAGTGAATTAGTTGCTAGTTTTCAAAATAGCATGGTGTCCCTTAATTAGCCTGCTGTTTTTGAACTGCTAAGTTAAGCTGGTACCCAGTTTGGTCTGGCTGGCTGACTAAATTTTCAAACGAATAGCAGCCTAAACTTAGCTAGATTTAGGATGTTGAAGAATGTCTGACTGATTTTGGCAGGCTAGCACTGAAAACCAGCATTGGTTAAGTCCTCCCACCTGCTGTTTAAAGTAAGGCCTGCTGACACATTCCTTTCTCCTCTGTGATCCTCCCTTCCATAGTAATATCATTATCACCATTAGCCCTTTTGTGATCTCTCTTCCTCCCATCCAACAGCACAAGTCCTGTGGAGAAGCTTGGCATCTTTTACTGTGATACTCTCTCACTTCTGTTCTCAGGTAGGAGTTGTGTGGGGACTGACAATCCTCTATATCAGTGATGGCGAACCTTTCAGAGACCGAGTGCCCAAACAGCAACCCAAAATCGAATTATTTATCGCAAAGTGCCAGTACTCATTATGGGCGTGGTCACCACATATGACTCCACCCCATGATAGCCACACCCCTTGCACCAGCCATGGCGCATATAAACAGACATCACTGAAAATATTATACTAGTATAGGAGAAAAAAATAACATGATTTTCTTTCATTATAAATCATTTCTGTAAGCTGTTCCAGCTCCAGTATACCCAGTGCAAAATAAGACAGCAGATGTAAATTCTCAAATTGGACATATTCCAAACACTAAAATGAAAATAAAATGATTTTTTCTACCTTTGTTGTCTGGTGACTTTGTTTTTCTGATCATACTGGCCCAGTATCCAATTCTGCTGCTATCTGTCCTCTGTTTAAATCTGTTTTATTGATGGAATTACATCAGATACAACAGTTGAAATCACGATATAACATTCCTTAAACATGTAGCTCCATACGATTTTCCCCCCTCTTTCCTCCCCCCAACCCTTCCCTTCCCTATACCCCATTCCCATTCCAACCCCAGCTTTATGCAATAACTCCAACAAGTGCTTACCAATATTAAACCTCCAACCTGCTTATTCCTTTATATAGCATAAGGTCACCCCCCATTACAAACACCGCAATATCATCAGGAAGCTCCCAACAGTACCCCACTCATTTAATATCATGCAGACAATGATGCGCAAGGGGCTTTGGCTCTCATAGCCCCCCGTCGCAATATGTCACCACTGTGGAGTACATGTTCAGGGGCCCCTTGTTAAAGTTTGCTATTAGGATTTATGCATATTATAACATTATAATATTATGCAGTAAACCAAGCTCAAAGCATAAACATACCATATGACAGCACTCCCAATGCCAACTAAACATTATCCCGTGTCTTTTTCAGCCTTTTCTTCCCCCTTACCCCTCCCCCCAACTCCTTCCCTCCTACCTATCCCCTTCACTATAATAACCCTTAGTACTACTACTACTACTATTTAGCATTTCTATAGCGCTACAAGGCGTACGCAGCGCTGCACAAACATAGAAGAAAGACAGTCCCTGCTCAAAGAGCTTACAATCTAATAGATAAAAAATAAAGTAAGCAAATAAAATCAATTAATGTGTACAGGAAGGAGGAGAGGAGGGTAGGTGGAGGCGAGTGGTTACGAGTCAAAAGCAATGTTAAAGAGGTGGGCTAGTAGCAAGTGAGCATGTGAGAGACACAGAACATACCCTCCCTGCAACAACTTGATACCCCAATCTTCTTATGTGGGTACTGTAACGAGCATAACAGTAATCAGTGAGGCTTCCACTCCCTTCTCCCCCACTCACCACACCTTTAACTTCCAGCAATGACGGTTTACCACAAATTCTCAGCTCATTCGTTCCTACCACATTTCTTCCATGCACCCGAACTAACCTAAAACGAATGTGCTCTTGGGGATATTTTATGCAAGTAGGCCCCCCAGACTTTCATGAACCGCTGCCACCTCTTTGGTGAGCTACGGGCATCCTGCATTTCCCATAACATCAGCTCATGAAGCTTGTTCCTCCAGTACCAATAGGAGGGGCCTTTATCCATTATCCAATGGTTGAGAATACATTTTTTCCCCCCAAATACAGACTTTGCTAAGAAAAATCTTTTCCTCTAGTGAGCCTCTGTTCCAAGCCCTCACTGAACTAAATAGCACCCGCTCAATGGACAGGTCCACCCGATATCCAAGGACCCAACTTAGGAACCGGGAGAGAGCCGACCAGAACCCCTGTATCACCCTACATTGCCACACGCCGTGGAAAAACAATGCATTATCCACTGCACACTTGGGGCATTCACTAGTTTCCACCTCTCCCGCATACCATGCCTGCTTAGCTGAAAAATATGCCCTGTGTATAGTTCTAAAGTGGCATTCCTGTAACTCAGAACTATGCACCAACCGTACGCCTCTCTGAAGCGCGACTAATATAATCCCCTCTGCTATTCTACTTCCCGCCTCCTGGCTCCATCTCTCAGCTAACGGCTTAATATCTCTTTTAGGTTGTTTCCCTGCCAGCACCTTGTGAAACCAGGAGCTCCCTGATACTCATCCCAAATTCTGGTAGTAGATTTGCGGCGGGGAGGCTATGTATATAGTGTGATAATTGGTAGTAAGCTAGTTTCGCTAAAATTCCTCCAGCACAGAGCCTCTCAAACTCTAGGTAAGTTATGACTTTCCCATCCCTCTGTAGGAAATGCTCTAGAAGTGTCACTCCCTTTTTCCCCAGGTCTCGAAAGACTTTATTTTCCCTCCCAGGCAAAAATTCCCCATTGCCCGTAATGGGTAACATTACATTCCTTGTCATCAAGCAGATGCAGCCATTACAGATGGATTGTGTCCATCAACCAGCAGAGGGAGATAGAGAGCACACTTTTTTCAGTGCCTCATACCAGCTTGCTCTACTGCCTCTCCTTCAGTAATCTCTATCTCCCCTAGCAGAGTGGTTGTAGCATCTTCGAGCTCCATCAAAAATCTGCCTGGAGGTGGCTCCTGGCTTGCCAGTTGTTAGCCGGGGTGTTGGAGGCTATAGCAGCTTCACTTTAAAGGCACATAGGTTCGCTCTTACCCATACCTCCGTGGATGTGGACATATTGCTTAGCTTTCCCTGTCCTTCCCCACCAACAGTGGATGCAGGCACATAGGTTTGCCCTTTCCCTGCCTTTCCCACTCACCTGAGCCTCCGGAGTTCTATTTACCTCTGCTTTCCTCACAGCGTTAAAAAAAAAAAAAGGAACAGAGGTTTTTCCTTGCCTTTTTCTGTGGGACCGGAGCTGTGTTACTCGGTCCAGTGAGGTAAGAGTGTTTTCTGACTTCTCCGGGGTGGGCCCGCGATCGTGGCGATTTTGGTGCGAACTGCCATTTTGAATTTTACCGCCGTTTTCGGCGATGGCTGCAGAGAATGTAAAGCGCTGTTCCAAGTGTGGCAAGCGCAGATCAGCAGCGGGGCTCTGTAAATCGTGCTGTACAGACGTTAGAGCCGGCCCAAGCATGGCGAGCGATGATTCTTCGTGCTCTGAGCTGGCAGCGGACGCCATTTTGAATTTACCACATGGCGTGACCTCCGCTAAGACGGAGAGTCCTGAGCCCGGGGGGAGGCCTCGGAGTGAGGCTGATATGAGAGCTACTAGCCTCGGCAGAGATCCGGGTGCCCAGGGTGAGTTTTTCTCCCCTGATTTTGTTTTATTAATGCATAAAGCATACATGCTTAAAAGCGCTCTCCCACAAAGCCCTGCAGGCCCCTAATGCCCCCCCCCCCCCCGGTGGATTCTAGCCTGGGTATGCCCTCTGAGGCGTTATTCCCTGATAATTGGCAGAATATGAAGCGCAGAAGGGCTCATTCCCCTTCAGAGAGTGCTGCACCTCCATTTCCCCCCCGTGGTCGGGCTGTGAGGATTCGGAGGACTCTGGCAGGCCTTCATGGTCTGAGGAGCCAGAGTCTGGTGCAGAAGTGACTCAGGATCTAGACGATCCCTCCGCGGTGAGGATTTTCCACCATGATGAGCTGCCAGCGCTTACTTCTGATACCCTGCAGGCTCTCTCTATTGAGGACCCTGACAGTAGCTCAGCCTCCTCTGTGAATCCTAGGATGGCTAGTACCAAAAAGTCTGCTCGAGCCTTTCCTTTGCATGACTCCATCCAAGAGCTTATTTCGGCTCATTGGGCTGACCCCGAGGTACCGTTGAAAGTTTCCAGGGTTATGGGGCAATTATACCCTCTGAGTGAGGAGCATATGGCTCGCTTTGCTATGCCTAAAGTGGATGCCCTAGTCACAGCTGTGACAAAGAGAACTACCCTCCCTGTTGAAGGAGGTGTTGCCCTGAAGGATATTCAAGACCATAGACTGGAATCAGCACTTAAACGGTCATTTGAAATTGCAGGTCTCACTATTCGGGCGTCTGCATGCAGTTGTTATGCTGCTAGAGCCTGCCTGGCTTGGTTGCAACAGGCAGTGGAACAGCCCGGTGATGGAGCGGAGCCCTTTTCAGATGTGGCTCCGCGGATGGAGTCGGCCTTGTCCTTTATTGCTGACGCCCTTTATGATATTGTCAGAGCTTCGGCTAAACGCATGGCAGTAGCAGTGGCGGCTCGCCGTCTTCTTTGGCTATGGCATTGGGCGGCGGACATGGCCTCTAAGCAAAGGTTGGTGAAGTTGCCCATTCAAGGCCTTCTCCTGTTTGGTGAGGAGTTGGAGAAAATTGTGAAGGGCCTGGGTGAGGCTAAACCCCAGCACTTGCCCGAAGATAGGCCTCGGCCTTCCTCTAAGGGTGCGGCGGTCCACTCCTCTTACAGACCTCGCTTCCGTGAAGCTCGAAGGTACCGCCCGGGGCGTTCTGCTGGGTTCACTTCTCGTGCCAGTTTTCAGCAGAGGAACTCCTTTCGCTCGGGCAAACATTCTGCAGCCGCTGGCTCAAGGCCTGGAGTTCAGGGCGACCCTTTCAATGATGGTGCGCCGGCCCTCTCCTCGAGTCCTGTCATCGGAGGACGTCTTTCCCTCTTTGCCGAGGAGTGGGCCAACATTTCCTCAGATCAGTGGGTCTTGGATCTGATCAGAGACGGTTACAGAATAGAATTCCACGCCCCTGTAAGAGACGTGTTTGTGGAGTCCCGATGCGGTTCTGCCGCCAAACGGGCAGCAGTAGAGAAGATTTTGCAAGGTCTGATTCAGATAGGGACCGTGTCCTTGGTACCTCCCGCCGAACACGGCTGCGGCCGCTACTCCATCTACTTTGTGGTGCCGCGAAAAGGAGGGTCTTTTCGCCCTATTCTGGACTTAAAAGAATTAAACAAGTCCCTGAGAGTGCGGCATTTTCACATGGAAACCCTGCGCTCCGTCATTGAGGCGGTACAGCCAGGAGAGTTTCTCACGTCTCTGGACCTGCACATTCCAATTTGGCCCCCGCACCAGAAGTTTCTGAGGTTTGCGGTGATGGGAAAGCATTTCCAGTACCGGGCCTTGCCTTTTGGCCTCGCCACTGCTCCCCGCACCTTTTCGAAGGTTATGGTGGTAGTAGCTGCCTTTGTAAGGCAAGAGGGTATTCGGGTTCACCCGTACCTGGACGATTGGCTCATTCGAGCAACTCTGCTGCAGAGAGTCAGCATGTCACAGCCAGAGTGGTCTCAGTACTTCAATCTCTGGACTGGGTCGTCAATTTGGCCAAAAGTCGCCTGACCCCCTCGCAGTCTCTAGAATATTTGGGGGCCAGGTTCGACACAGCCTCGGGGTATGTGTACCTACCCAAGCAAAGGCGGTGCAAGCTTCAGAATCAGGTCCGTCTGCTCCTGAGGATGCCCCGCCCGCGAGCTTGGGACATTGTCCAGCTGCTTGGATCGATGACGGCCACCATGGAACTGGTGCCCTGGGCGAGAGCGCACCTGAGACCTCTACAGTATGCTCTACTCCAAGGATGGTCTCCAGTATCTCAGGATTATCAATGCAGACTCTCTTGGCTCCCTGCGGCTCGACTCAGCATGGAGTGGTGGCTCTCAGACAGCATGCTGCGGCGAGGAATGCCGCTGGCGCTCCCCGATTGGTGCCTAGTGGTGACAGATGCCAGCCTGAAAGGCTGGGGCGCACATTGCAAGGGGAAGCATGCCCAGGGTCTATGGACACCCGAGGAGTCGGAGTGGTCCATCAACCGCCTAGAGTTGAAAGCGGTGTTTCAGGTGCTTCTGTCCTTTCAAGTGACTCTGGAAGGATTGGCTGTCAGAGTGATGTCGGACAACACGACAGCAGTGGCCTACATAAATCGACAAGGCGGCACTCAGTGCAGAGCTCTAGCCGTGCAGGCCGAACAAATTTGCCACTGGGCCGAGCTGCATCTACAGTTTCTGTCAGCAGCTCACATTGCAGGTCAGAGCAACGTGCAAGCCGATTATCTAAGCAGACATCAGATCGATCCAGCGGAGTGGGAACTTGCAGACGAAGTATTTCTGCAGATAAGTGCCAAGTGGGGCAAGCCCATGATGGATCTAATGGCGACAAGCACCAATGTCAAAGTCCCGTGCTTCTTCAGCAGACGGAGAGATCCTCGCTCGGCGGGGTTGGATGCCTTGGCTCAACCCTGGCCTCCGGGCCTACTGTATGTGTTCCCTCTGTGGCCCTTGATAGGGACGAGTGCTCCTGCGGATTCGGCTGCATTCAGGAGAAGTGGTTCTCGTCGCCCCGGATTGGCCCAGGAGGCCTTGGTATGCGGACCTCCGACAGATGCTCGTAGAGGATCCCCTTCAGTTACCTCTGGTTCCCAACCTGTTGTCACAGGGTCCGGTGACCATGGAGGACGCTGGCCGATTTGGTCTTATGGCATGGCGATTGAGAGGGCGCAATTGAGAGACAAAGGCTATTCCAATAAAGTAATTACCACTCTCTCCTGCAAGCCCGCAAGCGTTCCACTTCCGTGGCTTATGCCAGGATTTGGCGCCAGTTTGAAGTCTGGTGTGCTTCTAAAGAGATCACACCTCTGCGGGCTCCTGTCTCGCCGATTCTGGACTTTTTGCAGGATGGTGTACAAAAAGGCTTGGCCTATAATTCCCTGCGGGTGCAAGTGGCAGCGTTGGCCTCCCTGCGTGGCAAGGTTGAAGGCGTGTCTTTAGCTGCTTATCCAGATGTGGCACGGTTTCTTAGAGGGGTGCTTCGGCTCCGTCCTCCCGTGTATGCACCTTGTCCAGCGTGGAACCTGGGGCTAGTGCTGAAAGCCCTTCAGGGTGCTCCCTTTGAACCGCTTCGGCGTGCTTCAGAGAAAGATTTGACACTGAAGGCCGTCTTTTTAGTGGCCATTACTTCGGCGAGACGGGTGTCAGAGCTCCAGGCGCTGTCCTGTAGAGACCCTTTTCTGCAGTTTTCGGAGTCCGGGGTCACGGTTCGGACCGTGCCTTCCTTCTTGCCTAAGGTGGTTTCAGCGTTTCACCTAAACCAACCTATTTTCTTGCCCTCCTTTGTCAAGGAGGAGTTTCCAGAATCTTTTGGGCAATTGCACCTGTTGGACGTGCGCAGGACTCTGCTGCAGTATCTGCGAGTTACTAACTCTTTCAGGACCTCTGATCATCTGTTTGTTTTGCTATCAGGGCCTCGCAGAGGGTCTCCAGCGTCTAAAGCCACTATTGCCCGCTGGCTTAAAGAATCTATCTTTTCAGCTTATTTGCTTGCCGGCCGGCCTCCGCCTGATGCCTTTAAGGCGCATTCCACTAGAGGAATTTCCTCTTCTTGGGCTGAAACTGGAGCACTCTTTCTTCAAGAGATTTGTAGTGCAGCAACATGGGCTTTTAAGCTCTTTTTTGCCCGACATTACAGGCTGGATGTGGCTGCCAGGAGGGACGCACATTTTGGAGCGCAAGTGCTGGCGCGTGGTGTGGCTTGTTCCCGCCCTATCTAGGGATTGCTTTGATACATCCCATCTGTAATGGCTGCATCTGCTTGATGACAAGGAAGGGAAAATTAGGTTCTTACCGTGATAATTTTCTTTCCTTTAGTCATAGCAGATGCAGCCATGATCCCTCCCTGTCTGATTGCTATCTGCTGTAAATCTATTTCAGGTTCTGTTCATGTTTCCTGGAGATTCCGTCCTTGGGAGAAAGTCGGAAACAGTCTTCAGGATTCTTGTTCAATTAAAGGAGGATGACTTAATTCCCTCCAGTTTCATGTTTTGGAGGATGAGTTTATTCCCTCCGGGAGGATGTTTCATTCCCTCCATTCTGAGTTAATGCCCTTTGTTGTAGGACCATCGTTCGCTGTGAGGAAAGCTCATGTTATTCCCATTGCGGTTTGCTATACTGCTTTGGAAGTTTCAATTACTGAAGGAGAGCCAGTGGAGCAAGCTGGTATGAGGCACTGAAAAAAGTGTGCTCTCTATCTCCCTCTGCTGGTTGATGGACACAACTCTCTGTAATGGCTGCATCTGCTATGACTAAAAGAAAGAAAATTATCACGGTAAGAATCTAATTTTCCCCTATGCTCCGGATCATGCCCCAAAAGTCCCGCTACATGTCTCCACAGATATCGCAGATGCTGCAAAAGGCAGCTATGTTTTACACTTTGCGGGAGATTACTAAATTTTGCGTGCAAAAGATAATTAAGGTGCCAGGGACTAAAATACAGGCGCTCCAATTATGTATCAGTGTATGTAGCCGTGCCCAAAACCCAATCTCCCAAATGATGTAAGAGACATGCTTGGTTATATGTGCGCATGTCGGGAATCCCCAATCCCCCGCTCACCTGGGTCCCGCCAAGACTGTCCCACCTGAGTTTTGATTTCCGCCCCGCCCAGCAAAAACGGTTTACCTGTCTCTGATGGGCTTTTAAATCTTTTTTCCATAACCGTATTGGCAGTGTTTGCAACACGTATAACCACTTCGGGAACACCAGCATTCGATATAAATGTATCCTTCCCATCAGTGACAACAGCAAGGAGATCCACTTGGCCAACTGTGCCTTTGTGTCTTGCAATAACTGGGGGACATTACAGGCATATAATTGTGCTAGATCTAATGTTAATTGGATACCCAAATATGTGAATGACCCAGTCACCCAGTGCAATGGGAACTGTTCCCAATCCGCCCTCCTGACCTCTGGACTCGCCAGGGCCTCAGATTTCATAAAATTTAAGTGAAACCCTGAAAAATCTCCATATTCCCTTATGCTTTCCATGAGATATTCCACGGAACTCTTTGGATTTGTGATTAACACCAACAAATCATCGGCAAATGCCGCGATTTTAAATACCCTGTCGAATATGTACTCCTTATATATCTGTATTAGTGTCAATCTCTCGTATCAATGGATCAAGTGTTAACACAAAAAGGAGTGGAGAAAGAGGGCATCCCTGGCGCGTTCCCCAGCCTATAGGGAACCATTCCGACCCTAGGCCATTGACCAGGACTCGTGCCCGAGGGTCAGTATATAAAGCCCTAACAGCCTGTAAAAATAATCCATTCATCCCATACGCCTTAAGTGATCTGTCCTCTTAACTCCGTTTCCAGGGCTTCCTTTCCATTTATTTCTTTACTTTTCTCCTTTCTTCTTCATTTCTTGCCCTCCATCCATGTCCAGCAACCCTCCGCTCCCCTCCAGCCACAAATGTCCAGCCACCCTCCGCTCCCCTCCAGCCACCCATGTCCAGCCACCCTCCCCTCCAGCCACCCATGTCCAGCCACCCTCCTCTCCCCCTGCCCTCCCTCCCAGCACCAGGCAGCCCTCCCTCCCAGCACCCAGCATCAGGCCTTCCCAGCACCCAACATCAGGGCTCCCTCCCAGCACCCAACATCAGGCCTACCCAGCACCCAACATCAGGTCTCCCTCCCTCCCATCCAGCACCCAACATCAGGGCTCCCACCCTCCCACCCAGCATCAGGCCTTCCCAGCAACCAGCATCAGGCTTCCCTCCCTCCCACCCAGCACCCAGCATCAGGGCTCCCTCCCTCGCAGCACCCAGTAGCAGGCAGCGTGCGTCGGCAGCGAAGCACGTGTTCTTCGCTCGGCGCGCCTTCAGTCTTCCCTTTTGTCTCTCAAGCTCTGGTCCCGCCCCATAGGCGGGACCAGAGCTTGAGAGACAGAAAGGAAGGCCAAAGGCGCGCCGCACAAAGAACACACGTTTCCATATCATCATGCTGATCAATCCATAGACTGGTGGGTTGTGTCCATCTACCAGCAGGTGGAGATAGAGAGCAAAGCTTTTGCCTCCCTATATGTGGTCATGTGCTGCCGGAAACTCCTCAGTATGTTCTCTATCTCAGCAGGTGGTGGTCACACACAGCAGCAGCTCTGGCTAGGTCTCCAAGCCTAATTTTTAGGTTTTGTTGAGTGAGTACCTGGGGTTGAGGGCTCTTTTGAGCAAGTGCAAACCTGGTGGCGCCAGGTCCCTCCTTTTCTCCCCCCTCCCGCTGGCTCCGTTAAAAAAAAAAAAAATTTGGACGTCCTTAAGGGCGTTTATTTCGACGTTTATTTAAACGTTTATTGCAGCTACTCACTGGGACACCAGGTCGTTACAGCTCGGAGCGAGAAGCAGGTAATTTTTACCTTTTTATAGCGGGCAGGGGGTTCCCCGATCGATCCACGTGGCCTATGGCGTCGGAAGGCGAGGGCACGAAGAATCGCTCCCCGGACAGCGTGTGCGCTTCTAGCGGGGATGCGGGGGTTTTAAAGTCTGATTCACCCTTGTTGGGTGTCAGTTTGGAGGCCGGTCAGTGTCCCAGGTCTTCCTCCGGTGCGGCGGTTTTTCCCGCCATAAACGCCCATCCCTCGCTGCTCGCCTCCGCCATCTTGGCCGGCCACTCTGCTCGGACAGCTTCTTCTTGGGCCGCCCTTGAGCTGGGAGACGTTCATGCCATGGCCACCCTTGATTTGGGCGACGGCAAAAAAGCGGCTAAAGTTAAGCGCCGTTCTTCCCGTGCGGCTCCTTTGCGGAGTGTCGCGCCGGACGCCATCTTGGATGCGCAGCATGTTTCTCCCCCGCTCTTGCGAGCGCTGGTTGAGGGTGCGTCTAGGGCTGTGGCCCAGGCTGCTGAAATACACAGTCTGGGGGGTTTCTCCCCCGAGTTTATTTTGCTGCTGCATCAGGCCTTCCTTATGCAAAACGCTGCCCCTTCTCCCTTGTCCGACAAAGGGGTTGAGGCCCCCGGAAGTAAACGCCCTCGGGTGGATTCCCAGGGCTTAGAGGACTCTGTCTCCTCTGATGTAGATGAGGGCAGCGTATCTGAGTTCTCCCAACGGTCCTTTGGGGATTCCTTGGAGGAGACGGATTCCCACTCGGATGGAGCGGATGACCCCTCTGCAGCGCGGATCTTTCGCTCAGAGGATTTGCCCAACCTGTTAGTGCAGGTCATGAGCATTTTGAAGATTTCCTCTCCAGAGGACGTCTCTCCCTCAGCCCCTGTTGGCTCCGCCATTATGCTGGGGACGAAGCGCCCGCCTAGAACCTTCCACGTGCATGATGCCATGCACACCTTAATTTCGGCTCAATGGGATGTCCCGGAAGCGAGCCTCAAAGTGGCTAGGGCTATGTCCCACCTCTATCCTTTGCCTGAAAGTGAACGTGAGGCCTTTCTTTGGCCTACCGTGGATTCTTTAATCACTGCGGTGACTAAGAAAACGGCGTTGCCGGTGGAAGGTGGCATGGCCCTAAAGGACGCCCAAGACAGAAGATTGGAGGCGGCCTTAAGGTCGTCCTTCGAGGCGGCTGCCTTAAGTTTGCAGGCCTCAGTTTGCGGCTCCTATGTGGCCAGGGCGTGCCTGACGATTGTGCAGCGGGCTTCCCCCTCTGATCCTTCCTTGAGGGCTGATTGGCCGGCCCTGGAATCGGGCTTGGCTTATTTGGCAGACTTACTGTATGATGTCTTGAGAGCCTCGGCTAAAGGTATGGCTCAGACAATCTCTGCGCGGCACTGGCTTTGGCTGAAACATTGGTCTGCTGACCACGCCTCTAAGTCCAAGTTGCCTTTTAAAGGCAAGCTGCTCTTTGGGGTCGAGCTGGACAAAATTGTGACCGATCTCGGCACGTCTAAGGGCAAGAGGTTACCAGAGGTCAGGGCTCGGGCCAGTGCTCGCCCCGGTAACTCCAGAGGACGGTTTCAGGAAGCCCGTCGGTACCGCCCGGGCATGTCAGGCTCCTCTGCCCCCTCTTCCTTCAAGAGGAACTTCTCCCCCAAGCAGCATTCCTTTCGCAGAGACCGCCGTCCCGGAGGTGCGCCCTCCGGTCCTCCCCCAGGGTCTTGTACCCAATGACGGGGTCCTGGTCCATGGCCCAGTGCAGATTGGAGGACGCCTGTCCTCGTTTCTGGGCGAGTGGACCAGGGTAACTTCAGACGCTTGGGTGCTGGAAGTCATCAGAGACGGCTACAAGCTAGAGTTCTGCCGACCCTTAAGAGATGGGTTTGTACTCTCTCCCTGCAAGTCTCCGGTCAAAGCTGTGGCAGTGCAGCAGATCTTGGACAATCTGATCTGCCTGGGTGCGGTCGTTCCGGTGCCAGAAAATCAGCTTGGCAAGGGACGTTACTCCATTTACTTTGTGGTACCAAAGAAAGGAGGTTCTGTACGGCCTATCCTCGACATCAAAGGGGTCAATCGGGCCTTGAAAGTTCGGCACTTTCGCATGGAGACTCTCCGCTCTGTTATAGTGGCAGTGAAGGCAGGGGAGTTCCTGGCATCCTTGGACATCAAGGAAGCGTACTTGCATATTCCCATCTGGCCTCCTCATCAACGCTTTCTGCGTTTTGCAGTCCTGGGCCGACACTTCCAATTCAGAGCCCTCCCGTTCGGGTTGGCTACTGCTCCGCGGACCTTCTCCAAAGTAATGGTGGTCATCGCGGCCTTCCTGCGAAAGGAAGGAGTACAAGTCCATCCTTATCTGGACGACTGGTTGATCCGAGCCCCCTCTTATGCAGAGTGCGACAAAGCTGTGGACCGGGTGATTGCTCTTTTGAGCTCCCTGGGGTGGATCATCAACTGGGAGAAAAGCCAGCTGCGCCCGACTCAGTCCCTGGAGTATCTGGGAGTTCGATTCGACACCCAAGTGGGCAGAGTGTTCCTGCCGGACAATCGGATTGTCAAACTTCAGGCTCAGGTGGACCACCAGTTCCTAGTAGCCTCTCCGCTTCGGGCTTGGGACTATGATAAGCTGTTGGGCTCTATGACAGCCACGATGGAAGTAGTGCCCTGGGCCAGGGCTCATATGAGACCACTACAACACTCTCTGCTGCAGCGCTGGACTCCGGTGTCGGAGGATTATGCTGTGCGCCTTCCCTTGGACCCAGCAGTGCGCAAGGCGCTGAGCTGGTGCCTGAAGACAGACAAGTTGTCTGCAGGGATGCCTCTTGTCACCCCGGAGTGGATTGTCGTCACGACGGATGCCTCTTTGACGGGCTGGGGAGCCCACTGCATGGGAAGGACAGCGCAGGGGCTCTGGTCTCCTGCAGAGGCAAAGTGGTCTATCAACCTCCTGGAACTCAGAGCCATTCGGTTGGCGCTTTTGGAGTTCCTCCCGGTACTGGCGTTGAAGCCAGTACGGGTCCTGTCGGACAATGCCACGGCTGTGGCCTATGTCAACCGCCAGGGAGGTACCAAGAGCGCCCCTCTAGCCAAGGAAGCCATGAATCTATGCCAGTGGGCGGAAGCGAACCTGGAACAGCTGTCAGCGGCCCACATTGCCGGAGTCATGAATGTCAAGGCGGACTTTCTCAGTCGCCATACCTTGGATCCCGGAGAGTGGCAGTTATCGGCTCAGGCGTTCTTGGACATCACGAAGCGCTGGGGCCAGCCGAGCCTAGATCTGATGGCGTCATCGGCCAATTGCCAAGTGCCGCGCTTTTTCAGCAGAGGACGGGACCCTCGATCTCTGGGAGTAGATGCTCTTCTCCAACAGTGGCCGACACAAGAGCTTCTCTATGTGTTCCCGCCCTGGCCCATGTTGGGCAGGGTACTAGACCGGGTGGCAAAGCATCCGGGCCGGATAATCCTGGTGGGTCTGGACTGGCCCAGACGTCCCTGGTATGCGGACTTGATCAGGCTCTCAGTGGACGACCCTCTGCGGCTGCCAGTAGAGCAGGGCCTGTTGCATCAGGGTCCCGTGGTGATGGAGGATCCCTCCCCCTTTGGTCTTACGGCCTGGCTATTGAGCGGCAGAGTCTGAGGAAGAAGGGCTTCTCAGACAAGGTCATCGCCACTATGCTGAGAGCGAGGAAGCGCTCTACTTCTACTGCTTACGCCAGGGTTTGGCGTACCTTTGCAGCGTGGTGTGAAGCAGGCTCACTTTCTCCCTTCACTGCTCCAATTTCTTCAGTGCTGGCGTTCCTGCAAGAAGGTCTGGAGAAAGGCCTGTCGCTCAGTTCCCTTAAAGTCCAGGTAGCGGCTCTGTCTTGCTTCAGGGGCCGCCTGAAGGGTGCTTCCCTGGCTTCGCAGCCAGATGTGGTACGTTTTCTCAAGGGAGTTAATCACCTGCGCCCTCCTCTGCGCTCAGTGGTGCCTGCGTGGAATCTCAACCTGGTGCTAAGAGCCTTGCAGAAGCCGCCTTTTGAACCCTTGTCGAGGGCATCTCTGAAAGACCTGACGTTGAAAGCAGTCTTTTTGGTGGCTATCACTTCAGCCAGAAGAGTTTCCGAGCTCCAGGCACTCTCATGTCGAGAGCCTTTTCTGCAGTTCACTGAGGCAGGAGTGACTATTCGCACAGTGCCTTCCTTCCTGCCCAAGATTGTTTCTCGCTTCCATGTGAATCAGCAGCTCTGTCTCCCTTCCTTTCGTAGGGAGGACTACCCAGAGGAATACTCTGCTCTCAAATATCTGGATGTGAGACGAGTCATCATCAGATACTTGGAAGTGACCAATGATTTCCGGAAATCGGATCATCTGTTTGTCCTGTTTGCAGGTCCTCGTAAGGGTCTGCAGGCTGCTAAACCTACAGTGGCAAGATGGGTCAAGGAAGCCATTGCAGCGGCTTATGTGGCCGCGGGGAAGGTGCCGCCTATCCAGCTGAAGGCTCACTCCACTAGAGCTCAGGCGGCCTCGATGGCAGAGGCCGGGTCCGTCTCCTTGGAAGAGATTTGCAAGGCGGCAACTTGGGCATCGGCCCATACCTTCTCCAGGCATTACCGCTTGACAATGGCTGCTCGGGCGGAGGCCCGGTTTGGAGCTTCAGTGTTGCGGTCAGGGATTTCAATGTCCCGCCCTGGGTGAGTACTGCTTCGGTACATCCCACCAGTCTATGGATTGATCAGCATGATGATATGGAAGGTAAAATTATGTATCATACCTGATAATTTTCTTTCCATTAATCATAGCTGATCAATCCATAGCTCCTCCCAGATATCTGTACTGTTTATATTCTGGTTGCATTTCAGGTTCAAGTTTAGTCTTCAGTTCCTGTTCAGGAGGACTTCGTCTTCAAGTTTTTTCAATTGGATTCTTCAAGAGTTGAGACGAGTTTGTGTTACAGTGAGCTGCTGCATTCCTCTCCCCTCCGTTTTACGGGGCTGGATTGAGACCTAAATTCTGCCGGCGCTCCCTCCCGCTTCGTGCGGCTGTAGGGCAGCTTTGTACCCCTCCCGCTTCGGCGGTGTTAGGGTCAGTCAGCTCCTCCCGCGGTTGCGGTTGCAGGATAAGCCAGATCCCCCCGCATCGGCGGGGTGGTGTCCCTCCCCCGCTCCGCGGGGATGAGCTGGACGGATTCCCCTGCCCCACTTGTGTGGGGATGAGCTGGGTTAATTCCCCTCCCCCGTTTCGGAGGTGGTGAGCTGGGCAGAGTGTCCCTTTGTGGGTGTAATTCTCTAAGTGCTGAGTCCTGCGGATGGAGCTTTGATATCGACATACTGAGGAGTTTCCGGCAGCACATGACCACATATAGGGAGGCAAAAGCTTTGCTCTCTATCTCCACCTGCTGGTAGATGGACACAACCCACCAGTCTATGGATTGATCAGCTATGATTAATGGAAAGAAAATTATCAGGTATGATACATAATTTTACCTTTGCTGCTGCTGCTGACGCACGCCGCCTTAACCCCAAGGAGTAGGACGGTACACTTATTAAATTTCAAAGGGGGGGGGGTTCCTGGTGCTGGGAGGGCGGGCGGGCGGCCTGATGCTTCTTTGGTTGGAGGGAGGGTGGGAGGGATGCTGAACTGGTGCTGGGAGGGAGGGAGAGTGGGCGGACCAGCGATGGCGCGCGTGTCAATGGAGAGGGCTCTGCGTGCCCTCTCTGGCACGCGTGCCCTAAGTTCGCCATCACCGCTCTATCTGTTAGAAAATTACATAAAAGTAAGAGGAAAAGAAGGCCTCTCTGGTACTCGAATGTAGTAGCTGAAAAGATAAGGGAAAGGAGGCTAGCCTTTGCACGTTATAAGACGACTCAGAAAGATAAAGACAGGAGAGAATACCTAAATAAGCGAAGAGAAGCTGGAAAAGCTATCAGGAAAGCGAAGCGGCAAATGGAGGAAAAGATAGCTAATATGGTAAAATTGGGAGACGACCTTTTTCAGATATGTAAGTGACAAGAGGAAGTGCCATAATAACATTGTGAGGCTCAAAGCTGAGGGAGAGAAATATGTGGAAGATGATAAGGATAAAGCTGAACTGCTTAACGATTATTTTAGCTCGGTGTTCACGAATGAAAGACTGGGTGTAGGGCTGCAGAAAAGAAAGGCTAAAGGGGATGGATGTATGGTAGACCAAGACCCGTTTACAGGGGACTGTGTTCGTGAGGAGCTTGCCAAACTAAAAGTAGACAGAGCGATGGGGCCTGATGAGATACCCCCAAGGATGCTTAAGGAACTCTGAGAAGTTCTGTCGGCTCCGCTGACGGACCTCTTCAATACTTCCTTAGAAAGTGGAGTGATCCCGGTGGACTGGAGAAGGGCAGATGTGGTTCCTTTGCACAAGAGTGGAAGTAAGGAAGAGGTTGGGAATTACAGACCTGTCAGTCTGACCTCTGTGGTGAGTAAGCTAATGGAAACGCTTCTAAAAAGGAGGATTGTGACATTTCTTGAACTACATGGAATGCAGGACCTGAGGCAGCATGGCTTCACTAGTGTCAGGTTGGTACAGACGAATCTTGGAGGGGCGATTGATGTGGTATACTTGGATTTCACTAAAGCCTTAGCCACATTGAGCCTGCCATGAGTGGGAAAGCGCGGGGTACAAATGTAACAAAATGGTTCCGCACAGGCGACTGATAAATAAATTGAGTGCCCTCGGTGTGGGACCTAGAGTAACTGATTGGGTAAAAAATTGGTTGAATGGTAGGAGACAGAGGGTGGTGGTAAATGGAGCTTGCTCTGAGGAAAAGAAGTTAGTCAGTGGAGTACCGCAGGGATCGGTCCTATGGCCGGCTTTTTTTAACGTCTTTGTGAGCAATATTGCAGAAGGGCTGTCTGGTAAGGTTTGTCTCTTTGCGGATGATACTAAACTCTGCAACAGGGTGGACACCCTGGAGGGTGTGAATGACATGAAGGACCTAGCGAAGCTAGAGGAATGGACCGATATTTGGCAACTAAGGTTTAATCCCCAAAAATGCAGGGTCATGCACTTGGGTGGAGTGGAGGAGTAGCCTAGTGCTTAGTGCAGTGGACTTTGATCCTGGGGAATTGAGTTCGATTCCCACTGCAGCTCCTTGTGACTCTGGGCAAGTCACTTAACTCTCCATTGCCCCTGGTACAAAATAAGTACCTGAACATGTGTAAACAGCTTTGAATGTAGTTGCAAAAACCTCAGAAAGGCGGTATATCAAGTCCCATTTCCCTTTCCCCTTTCCCTTGGGTCGCAAAAATCCTAGGGAACGGTACAGTGTGCGAAGGAAGAACGGGGGTAATCATGTCTGACGACCTTAATGCTTTCAAACAGGTAGAAAAAGCGACGGCCAAAGCCAGAAGGATGCTTGGGTGCATAAAGAGAGGAATGACCAGCAGGAAAAAGGAGGTGATAGTGCCGTTGTATAAGTCTCTGGTGAGGCCTCATTTGGATTACTGCTTACAGTTCTGGAGACCGCACATATGGAAAGATATAAACAGGATGGAGTCGGTCCAGAGGGCAGCTATGAAATTAGTAAGCGGTCTTGAATGCAAAAATTATAGGGACAGGCTTATGAACCTCAACATTTGTACGCTGGAAGAGAGGAGGGAGAGAGGAGACATGATAGAAACGTTTAAATATCTCAAATGCATTTATGTACAGTAAGAGAGCCTTTTTCAAATGAAGGAGAGCTCAGTAATGAGGGGGCATACAACAAAGTTAAGAGGGAATAGGCGTAGGAGTAACCTAAGGAAGTATTATTTCACAGAAAGGGTGGTGGAAGCGTGGAATAGCCTCCCGGTGGAGGTGGTGGAGTCGAGGACTGTTCCAGAATTTAAAAAGGCATGGGATAAGCATGTGGGATCACTTAGGAACAGGAAGAATTAGGGGTTACAGAGGATGGGCAGACTGGATGGGTCATGTGGCCTTTATCTGCCATCATGTTTCTATGTTTCTATTAGCCTAATTGTGAATGTATGTACTTGTAATTCAGTTGCAAACATTTAACTACCAGCAAGTGCCAGAGAACGCACATAACTTATCTCTGTTTTATGTTACATGCAAAAGTGTGAGTTCCACCCATGCCCTGCCCATACTCCATTCGCATACATCCTGTCAACAACCTGCTATGTAAGATACGCATGTATTCATAGACTAGCTCTTAGGTGGAATTAATCGCCTAGATGTCATTCTGGCGATTGACAGTATCCTATATAATATATAAATAATTCTCACCTCCAGCGTTCTGAAGCTCACTCTATGGCAGGGAAACACTGAAGCCCTGTACTGTTGGTAGGCTAGGCTGTCAGCACCACTCACACTCACTCATAGACCCGCCCTCAGCCACGCCCAAGCTACAACCCCAACGTTCTAATGAAGCCGGAAACTGCAAAGTCTGCAACTTCCGTGGTGGTGTAGATCGAGATTTCCCCTTGAGTGTTTGCCCCGCCCTCACGTCACAACGTGATGACGTCGAGGGTGGAGCAATGACACGCAACACTTATGACAACCAACCAATCAATGCACAGCTGCAGCAACAGAAGCCCCCTCCCCCCCCCGCGCATCACCCACAGCACGAGACTGGCTGCTGCCCTCAAGAAAAAATCGCTGCTCCACCCCTGCCCTCCTACCCGAGTCCCCGCTGCGGCTGCCTGCCGTCCACCCTCCCTCACCTGGACCCCGAGTCAATGCTGGACACCACCCTCTCTCCCCGCTCCCTCCCAGTCGTCACTGGACCCGCTGCTCTCTCCCTCCCCCTCCCGAGTCGCCGCTGGACCCCATCCCCCTCACCCACCCTCCTCCACGAAATCGCCACTGGACCCCCGCCCTCCTACCCAGGTCCCCGCTGAGGCTGCCTGCCTGGACTCCCCGTCCGCCCTCCCTCACGTGGACCCCGAGTCAATAGTGGACACCACCCTCTCTCCCCGCTCCTTCCCAGTCGCCACTGCACCCGCTGCTCTCTCTCTCCCCCCTCCCGAGTCGCCATTGGACCCCGTCCCCTTCACCCACCCTCCTCCACGATGGACACTCGCCGCGGCAAGTGTCCAATGTGGAGGAGGCGGGTGAGGTTTCAGGTCGGGGACGGGATCCAGTGCCGACTCGGAAGAGGGGGGAGGGAAAGAGCACCCGGTCCGACTCCAGCGCAGCCGTCGTCCCCGTTCACTGACAACAAAGCAACCAAACCTATGAGATGCTTCACGACGTTTAATAGACAGGAGTGGAACTGAGCCAAGCAAGTCTACGGTAAGCAAGGAAGCCCATTGGTTAATCTCTGTTTCCACTCCCCCACGCAGCCATCATTGCTATACACTCACAAACAAGCAAACCTAGGAGCTGCTGCTTCACATTGTCGTTTTTAAATTGTTATTCCATCTGAAAAAACGTCAAGGACAAAAGGAGGGGGGACACAGACAGACCCTGCAACTGGGAGGAAGGGATGGAGGGGGGACCCTGCAACTGGGAAAAAGGGAGGGAGGGGGACCCCCCTGCAACTGGGAGACAGACCGGGGGAGGGGGAAAGACCCTGGAACTGGGAGGGAGGGGGGACCCTTGCACATACTCTCATTCTCACACACACACTCGCACCCGTCTCACTCTCTCTCTGTCACACACTTGCACATTCACTCTCATACAGTCACTCTCACACACACTCTCTCAAACATACACACTCTGAGGAAAATCTTGCTAGCGCCCGTTTCATTTCTGTAAGAAACGGGCCTTTTTTACTAGTCCTATATAATAAAACGCACCTCCAACATTCTGAAGCTGACTGCATGGCTGCGGCATTCCTGCTCTCTGTATCCATCTCCTGAATTGACATCACGTACTTCCGGCTTCGTCACAAGCAAAAGTGACCAACCACACGAGGTTTCTTGGCTTCAGAATGTTGGAGGTGCATTCTATTAAATAGGATTGGTCAGTTCCTTGAAGCACAGCCAGAGCTCAGCGTCCTGCACAGTAACGCTCAGACACCAGAGAGAGAGGGGGGGGCCTGACACCAGAGAGAGGGAGGGAGGGAGGGCCTGACACCACAGAGGGGGGAGGTATCTCTGTCACACACACACTCTCTCTCTCTCACACACTCTCTCTCTCTCACAGTCAATGTCTTTCTCTTTCTTACTCTCACACACTGTCTCTCACACACTCTCTGTCTCACACTGTATCACATTAACTCTCTATGTGTCACACAGTCACTCACACATTCTCTTGGTCTCATACACTCAGTCTCACAGAGAGTCTTGTGTCTCACACACACTCTCTCTCTCTCGCACACACTGTATCTGTGTGAAACACTCTCTCACACTGTGTCTCACATACGCACTTGCACACACTCTCATTCTCACAGACACACTCGCACCCAGACTCACTCTCTCTCTCTCTCTCACACACACTCGCACATTCACTCTCTCTCTCACACACAGTCACTCTCACATACACTCTCTCAAACATACACACTCCGAGGAAAACCTTGCTAGCGCCCGTTTCATTTGTGTCAGAAACGGGCCTTTTTTACTAGTATCAAATAAATAGAAATAAATAAATTTTGGAATATACACACATATGTGTGTACATACGCACATAGATGCTGCCATTCTATTGAAATGTACATATAATTGGCATATAACTGAGCATGTACTTTACAGAGTTGCCCTGATATTGTGCTTATTTTATGAAGGCTATTCTTCAAAAAACACTTCCAATAAATATTACAAATATTTCCATATCATTTAAAAATTTTCTTTAATCAGTGGAGAGAAGTATCTTTCAAGTTCTGTGGTAATCCTATGTGAAGCAAAAGGCTAACTCCAAATATACAGAGACTTCCTCTGTTACCCTTTAGAAACACTTTGTATCACTAAATATATCACTTAAAAAAACAATGTTTACAACATGAGTGCAAAGAACTTTATCATATCTTATCATATTAGCACTTACTTGATCATGCCAGCTGCTTATATTTCAGAAAACCAACCAATGCAATCACATATTGAGCCAGTAACAGCTCTGCTTCAGGGTTTCAACAAGCACTCATTCATTCTGCAATACAAAACGCACTCAATCATAAAATTCTAAATCCCCTTAAGTTCAAAATCCCAAATTCTTTTCATAAATATACAAAGTTTAAAAGCACTCACCCATTTCCACTCCTATACTCTCTTATGGGGACTAAACAAACCAAGATGTCTCTCAGCATTTTATACAAACCCAAATGTACCCCCCTTTAGATGATATATCTCTGTATTCCTACCTGAATCCAAGATGTGCTCCTTTCCACTCATGTGCTGACTGGTACAGAAATCTGAACCAATCAAATTCGGTCACATGACACGTCCACTAATCCCCTCATCTACTATCTATCCAATTACAAAACTACCTGCCATTCATTACAATCGTTCAAACTCACATTGTAAACGATGCATCCAATATTGTCATCTATAAATTAAAGATTGTACACAATCCTTTCCCAAAGGGAAAAATAAAAATCAGTGGCAGAATGGGCAGTCATTCTTCAGTGGTCCAACAGGGGTGCCTGGCTCTATTAGTTTGTATCCTACTCTTCCTTAGCATATGCAGCCGATGAATCCAAGAACTGGTGGGTTGTGTCCATCTACCAGCAGGTGGAGATAGAGATTACAAAGTTGAAGGCAGTGATAACAGACGGCCAGCCCCTCCTTCACCTCAATACATCTCTCTATCTCCAGCAGGTGGTGGACGGCTGTTCATCAGCTCCTGGATTTGTTTATTGGGGATACTCCTGGGTCCTGTGGGCCAGTTGAGTTTAGGGGTGTCTGGCTGGTGGTGCCAACTTTGGGAGCATACTCAGTCTTCTGGGTCCCTGCTTCACCCTTTCCTCACCAGTAAAAAAAAAAACCACAAAAAAAAACAAACAAACAAGAGAGCTCCTTTGCCTTCATTTGGTGTTTAAAAAACCCCCAAAAACAAAACAGAAGATTTCTGACAGGATCGGGCAGTACAGGGTTTCCCTGTCTTAGTGCTATGCTTTCAGTCTGTGTGCTGATTAGGCAGCAGACTGCTGCGTTGGTGGGACTCTGTTTCTTCTTTGGAGACACCTGCTGTTCGGTGAGTCCCTGCCTTTCTCTTTTCGGTGCGGGGGTACCGTGGTTTAGTGTGGGCGACACTGGCGTTTGAAAGCTGTTCCTGCTGTGGTAGGAGATACTCTGCAGTGGGACTCTGTGTGGTGGCGTGTTCGAATGCTGGGGAGGGAAGCGCTGAAGTTCCCCTTTCCCGAGCAGTCTTTTCCCACGCTAAAATGGTGGGAACGCGCACCTTTTTGCCGGTGAGGTCCTCTGTTTTCTCCTGATATCGGCTTTGATCCTTTCCCGCCCTGCGGCCTTGATGTCTGCATGGGTGTGTGTGTGTGTGGGGGGGGGGGGGGTGGCTTCTCCTAAAGGACCTTGTGTTCCATTAGAGACTGCTGGTACAGGGGATTCCCCTTTATTTTATCCAGTCTGTTTGCATGTAGCTGGGGCAGTGGTACAAATTCTTCTCAAACTGCCCCCACTATGCAAGGGGATCAAAGGGAAGAACAGAACTACTTTAAGCTGTTTCTATATCCTGAGCAGGATCTCCTCTTCTCTGGGACCCTTAATTTGAACCTTTCTTCTTAAGAGAGCTTGGCCTCAGTAGCCCTTTTTGTGATTGGGGGAGTTTTTATGCCCATCTCAGGCAGATAGGTTCTAGATGGCTAAGTTTTCCAGAAGGAATCTGATGGTCCTGCGATGCGCCTTGTTTTTTTTCAGGATGCATGTCAGCCACTCTGGGGGCTTCTCTGGGGCAGGGGGCTTCTGACCTCCCCCCCCCAAGCTCATTTTGCTGCTCTGTATGCCTATACATATACATACATACATACAGTGGGGGAAATAAGTATTTGATCCCTTGCTGATTTTGTAAGTTTGCCCACTGACAAAGACATGAGCAGCCCATAATTGAAGGGTAGGTTATTGGTAACAGTGAGAGATAGCACATCACAAATTAAATCCGGAAAATCACATTGTGGAAAGTATATGAATTTATTTGCATTCTGCAGAGGGAAATAAGTATTTGATCCCCCACCAACCAGTAAGAGATCTGGCCCCTACAGACCAGGTAGATGCTCCAAATCAACTCGTTACCTGCATGACAGACAGCTGTCGGCAATGGTCACCTGTATGAAAGACACCTGTCCACAGACTCAGTGAATCAGTCAGACTCTAACCTCTACAAAATGGCCAAGAGCAAGGAGCTGTCTAAGGATGTCAGGGACAAGATCATACACCTGCACAAGGCTGGAATGGGCTACAAAACCATCAGTAAGACACTGGGCGAGAAGGAGACAACTGTTGGTGCCATAGTAAGAAAATGAAAGAAGTACAAAATGACTGTCAATCGACAAAGATCTGGGGCTCCACGCAAAATCTCACCTCGTGGGGTATCCTTGATCATGAGGAAGGTTAGAAATCAGCCTACAACTACAAGGGGGGAACTTGTCAATGATCTCAAGGCAGCTGGGACCACTGTCACCACGAAAACCATTGGTAACACATTACGACATAACGGATTGCAATCCTGCAGTGCCCGCAAGGTCCCCCTGCTCCGGAAGGCACATGTGACGGCCCGTCTGAAGTTTGCCAGTGAACACCTGGATGATGCCGAGAGTGATTGGGAGAAGGTGCTGTGGTCAGATGAGACAAAAATTGAGCTCTTTGGCATGAACTCAACTCGCCGTGTTTGGAGGAAGAGAAATGCTGCCTATGACCCAAAGAACACCGTCCCCACTGTCAAGCATGGAGGTGGAAATGTTATGTTTTGGGGGTGTTTCTCTGCTAAGGGCACAGGACTACTTCACCGCATCAATGGGAGAATGGATGGGGCCATGTACCGTACAATTCTGAGTGACAACCTCCTTCCCTCCGCCAGGGCCTTAAAAATGGGTCGTGGCTGGGTCTTCCAGCACGACAATGACCCAAAACATACAGCCAAGGCAACAAAGGAGTGGCTCAGGAAGAAGCACATTAGGGTCATGGAGTGGCCTAGCCAGTCACCAGACCTTAATCCCATTGAAAACTTATGGAGGGAGCTGAAGATGCGAGTTGCCAAGCGACAGCCCAGAACTCTTAATGATTTAGAGATGATCTGCAAAGAGGAGTGGACCAAAATTCCTCCTGACATGTGTGCAAACCTCATCATCAACTACAGAAGACGTCTGACCGCTGTGCTTGCCAACAAGGGTTTTGCCACCAAGTATTAGGTCTTGTTTGCCAGAGGGATTAAATACTTATTTCCCTCTGCAGAATGCAAATAAATTCATATACTTTCCACAATGTGATTTTCCGGATTTAATTTGTGATGTGCTATCTCTCACTGTTACCAATAACCTACCCTTCAATTATGGGCTGCTCATGTCTTTGTCAGTGGGCAAACTTACAAAATCAGCAAGGGATCAAATACTTATTTCCCCCACTGTACATATACACAGACCACGTAACAATCCCTTTTAAACAAGATTTAAAGGAAATTTCCAATGATATCAACCAGAGCCTACATATCATGCATTCATGGGCGGATGCATTTCAGCTGAAACTCAATGCAGAAAAAACCCAATGCCTAATACTCACCTCTTAACATAATACGAACAAATTCACCACCATTAACACACCAAAACTGAATCTTCCAATTTCGGACACCCTAAAAATTCTTGGAGTTACCATTGATCAACACCTAACACTTGAGAATCACGCGAAAAACACAACCAAGAAAATGTTCCACGCAATGTGGAAATTAAAAAGAGTAAGACCTTTTTTCTCAAGGACCGTCTTCCGTAAACTGGTACAATCAATGGTACTCAGCCATCTAGACTATTGCAACGCACTCTATGCTGGCTGCAAAGAGCAAATAATTAAGAAATTTCAGACAGCACAGAACACTGCAGCTAGACTCATATTCGGTAAAACAAAATATGAAAGTGCTAAACCCCTACGAGAAAAGCTCCCACTCAAAGTTCACAAAATCATTCATGGAGATGCCCCAGCCTACATGTCAGACCTGATAGACTTATCACCCAGGAACGCTAAAAAAAACATCCCGCACATTCCTTAATCTTCATTTCCCCAACTGCAAAGGTCTAAAATACAAACTAACGCATGCATGAACCTTTTCCTACTTGAGCACACAATTCTGGAACGCGCTGCCGCGCAACTTAAAAATGATCTATGAACTAACTAACTTCCGCAAACTACTGAAGACCCATCTCTTTGACAAGGCATACCACAAAGATCAACAAATGTGAACTCCTACACATATATCCAGAACAGCCTTATGATATTTGCTTGTTATATTACTATCATGCTTTATCATTATCATGTCACCCAAGATCTTTTTGCAATACTAAATGTCTATTTTCTTATATATTTCCACTATTCATGATGTATTGTAAGCCACATTGAGCCTGCAAAGAGGTGGGAAAATGTGGGATACAAATGCAATAAATAAATATATGTTGCAGAAGTCTCGTAGGGGAACTGACAGTTCCTTTTTAGTTCAGCCTTTGGAGTTTTATGGCTTGTTCCCTGTCTCAGTCTCTTCTGATGGACCCTGTCCCGAAGAGGGGATGTTTTCTGTCCAGCTCAGCAGTAGGGTCCATTTCTCCCCTGTCTTCCTAGATTTGGAGGGAGTCTTTTCAGGGCAAAGGCAGCAAGAATCATCTGAGTTGGAAAACTATGTTTGCCTACGTGGGTACATTGATAGCAATAGGCATCACTGTCTGTGGTGTTTAGATTTTCTTATAGTTCCTGCGTTGGCTAAGGCTGTTCCTTGTCTGGAAAACAGTGAACAGCATCGGAGCAGGGCTCCTTGTATATTGGGCTGCTGAAAGGGCCTATTTAGTGTTTTTATTTACAGACTTTTCTGTGCCCTCAGTTTTTCTCTGAGGGCAGTTGTTTGAACAACTTGGAAATTTCCCTCCTTCCTTTGTGAAACACTTTTTATATACTGGCAGTACAGGCATTGCTTATGAGCACACCACCCTGAGTGTCCCTGATCTCTGATCTTGGAAGCTCGGCAGAGTTGGGCCTGGCTGGTTTCTGCTTGGATGGGAGACTGCCTGGGAATACCAGGTGCTGTAGGTTTTCTTTTTTTCTGCAACTTACAACCTTTGGCTCCAGTTTCTGTGGGAAAAGTTACATTTTGTTATTTTCTGGGGCTAGTGCTGTGGTCTCCATGGTAACCATGGAACCTCAGTGCCGCCACAGAGGTTTATCTCCAGGTGCAGTAGTTTCAGCAAAATTGTTTTATTTTTCTGGAAGATGGTTGGCTTTCAGCCTGAAGGTCACAGGTTTAAGGCTGGTTTGTGCATCATGGTTTGTGCACCATGGTTCATAAAATTCTCTATGACGAAGTGCCAGGATACATGATAGACTTAATCGACCTACCAACCAAAAACGCCTCCATTTCAACACGATCACACCTCTACCTACACTACCCAAGCTGCAAAGGTCTTAAATACAAATCTACTTATGCATCCAGCTTTTCCTACATAAGCACACAACTGGGGAACGCGCTACCAAAGGCAGTGAAAACGATATACAACCACCTAAACTTCCGGAACATGCTAAAAACCACCCTGTTCAAAAAGGCATACCATCCCAAACCAACCTAAAAGACCAACCTTGGCTACACATGAAAACCAAAGCACGTAAGCTCACAACAATACTCTTCCCATCAGTACTATTCTATGGCATTGCCATATAAACTTCTTCCTACCACTACAGCACAATGTATTTGTTCACACCGGAAATAGCAATTGCCATTCCGGTACTATGTAAGCCACATTGAGCCTGCAAATAGGTGGGGAAATGTGGGATACAAATGCAATAAATAAATAAAATATTGGAAGCTGTGGCCCTCGGCTCCTTTTCTGTGGGGCATATTTTACTTCTCTCTCTCATATTGCTTGCCTTGACAAGCAGTTCTTTGCATAACTGGGACAGTTTATACTGTGCTAGAGGTCCAAAGGTTAGCTGTGGTGGTTTCCCACAGCAGCTCTGCTGTTCTAGTTTTGCTCTCTGACACTGATCAAACTATTGCATACCAGCTCCAGCTTCCACTTATCTGTGACACCTCTACCTTGCTGTTTGTTGCAGTGTCTCTAAGGCTTTTATTGCACTTTTTCTTTATATTGGACAGTTAGCTATATTCAGAGCTACTTCAGTTTAGCATTCTTCCCTGCACTTCTCCCTTAGGAAGCGTTTCTTCTCTTTCCTCTTTGGCCCCCTCATCTGCAGTTTCTCTGTTTGGCCATTGAGGGCCTTTCGGCACGACTATGGCTCCTTTCACCTTTTTGTAGGTTTGGGAGTTTTGCGGCATTCCACCGCAAGGACAGCATCAGAGTGCACCTCGCTCTAGCCGAGATCTGAGAGTCTGTGTTTCCGGGTCTTCTCAGAATCCTTGGGTTGGGTGGTCTCCCTTCATGCCACCTCGTCCCATTCCATACAGCTCTGGTACGATTTTTTTCTTGACCGAGGACTGGAAGATCTAGGTTCAGACTTGGTGCACAGTCTGCTCAAGGCACTGAGTCCTCGGGCCTGGCTATGCATTCTTGTCTTGGGTCTGTGGCAGACACTTTGGAGGTAGTGCTCATAGACGACGACTACAGCTCTTGCTTCTCGATGGGTTCCAGGAGTGTCAGCAGTGTCTTCCATGGTTGTTCTCGGTCCGGCTGCGCATGAACTGGTGACTCCGTAGTTCCTCGCTGTGGAAGGGATGCCTTGGCACCTCCGCAGTGGATGGTGGTGGTCTTGGATGTGAGTCGGACTGGAGAGCCCTTTGCTTCCTTCTGTCTCTGGGGCGGTGGATGGCACAGGGGACAGTGTAGCCAATCTCCCGCCTGGACCTGCTTTTGGTGCTGTTCGTCTTCTAGCCTTTCAGGACACATTGCAGGCTAGGGGGTGCTTGTGCCATCGGAGAAGATGAGGCGGTGGCTGCTTCTTTGACAGAGTGGGACTCTGAGTCATACTGTGGCATTCAGGGTGTGTCGCCCCCATGGAGTGGGCAGAGGACCTTGTGTTCCATTTCTACGTAGCCCACTTTGCGGGCTTTTCCTACAGTGAGTTCTCTTTTCTGCCGTCTTCTGGTCTTGGCAGAATGGTTATTCCGCACCAGTGCTTCTCCAGCTTGGCCTCAGAGACCTCCGTAGGTAGATCTGATGGCGTCCCGGACGGACACCCAGATGCCTTCTTTCTTCTGTCATCGGAGGGCGATTCAGCAGGTCTGGTTGTTCAATTGCTTCCTTAGCCGGAGGACATTCTTCGATTAGTGTTTCCTCCGTGGCCTCTCTGCGGCCGAGTTTATTTTGGATCGCTCGCCACCAGGGTTGAGTCATTCTGGTAGCTCTGGATTAACCACAGTGCCCTTGGTATGCAGATATGGTGCGGCTCCTGGTGGCACCTTCATTTTGGATCCCGCTTGACTCCGAGCTCTTCCTTCTGGGCCCGTTCCTGAGTGGATGATCCCTCTCGCTTTGGTCTTACAGCCTGTTTTTTTGAGAGGCCGACTGAGGAACAGATTTCTTTGGACACAGTGGTTACTGTTCTGTTGTGATCGTGTATGTGGTCCACGGTCCAATTCAACCATGTATTCTTGGGTGTTGAGGATTTTTTGAGGCTGGTTGCAACCCATGCTTGTTCTTCATTGCGGGTGTCTGTCCTCAGCGATTGAGTTCTTTCTCCACTGCTGCGACCTTGTTCACCCTGAAACCTCGTTTGTATTCTTTGAGTCTAGCTTGGGGCTCCTTGTCTGCTGAGCATTGCTTTGGACTCCTTTTGTTTATTTGCAGAATGCTTCGCTTAGGAACTTACAAGCAGTGTTCTTGGTTGCCAATTTTTGGGCATGCACAGTGTCTGAATTTTTAGCGCAGCCATGCCAAGCTGTTTTTTCTGCAATTTGCTGAATCTATAGTGACCTTGCTTTCGGTTCCTTCTTTCCTTTCCGGCTGTGGTTTGGCTTTACTTTTTCAGCCTCTTTCTTCCCTCCTTTCGGGAAGGGGATTTTCACGTGGAATACACGGCTCTGCATCTTCTGGATGTTCAGAGGGTTCTCCAGTATTTACAGATGTTGTATGTTTTTCAGCATTCAGATCTTCTCTTTGTCGCTGGTTCTTGCTGTGGGACGGTCTGATCTGATTTTTTCTCGTTGGATTGCAGATACTTTGTGGATTTTTGGGAAAGGTTGTGTCCCGCCAGTGACACTGCAGGCTCGTTTCACCCAAGAGGGTGGGACGGGTGTTCTTTCACTATTCGGATGCTGCCTTTGCAGCGGCGGTTCTGTCTCGGGGAGCGGCGACTTTCTACCCTACTTAGGGATTGCTTTGGTACATCCCACAAGTTCTTGAATTCATCTGCTGCATACGCTAAGGAAGGTAAATTTATGCCTTACCTGCTGATAATTTTCTTTCCTTTAGTAGCAGCAGATGAATCCAGGATCCCGCCCTTTGTCAGCCGCACTTGTTTTACCTGTCTGTTCTTGTCCTGGTCTTTAGTCCCCCCCCACCCCACCCCCCCAAAAAAGGAGAAGAGGAAAGAGAACAGAAACCATTGACGAGGACTCTGTCGCAGTCGTAGTTTCTCTTAAGTCAGACTGACGAGTTTCTGTTTTGTATGGTTGGTGAGATGACAGCCAATGCCAGCTGGCTGTCTACGGAGCACTGTTTCAGGTTTGAAATGTTTTTTTTGCTTTTTTTCTTTTTGTCCAGGCCGCTGCTGCTCAACAGGAGAAGCAGCAGCGGCTGGACAGTGTTAGTATTGGCGGCTGCGGGTGGCGAGGGGGTTGATGTGGCCAAGGCGGGGGGGGGGGGGGGGGTATGGGCTTGGGTGATGCGCCAAGGGGGGGTGGAGGCTTAGGTGTTGCGCCGAGGGGGGGCACTGAGAGCTGTTTCGTAGGCAGGGAGAGGAGTAGGTCCCACTGCCTAGCCGGGGTGTTGATGTTCATCGGGTGGGGGGGGTGGTTTGGTGATGTGGCGAGGGGGGGGGAGGTGTCTGTGTTGCTCCGCTTCCTGCCACTTGCTCCGAAGTGGCAGGGAGCGGCGCACTGACAACTGATTCCCAGGCAGGGGGAGGAGTAGGGAAACACGCTCTGCCAAATTACACTGGCTTCTCATCAAAGCGAAAATCACCCTCAAATTATGTACCTTTATCTTTTCAAATACTAAATGGCACCGCTCCAGACTATATGGTACCATTAATAAACTTAACTCAAAGAAACTCTAATTATGAGGCAAGAAACTATCTCAGACTACACCTCCTGAATTGCAAAAAAGTGATCTACAAAACTGTCCACTCTGCAGACTTCACTTACCTAGGAACCAAATGGTGGAACTCCTTACCACCCAAAATAAGAAATATTACAGGAATATACTATAGATTCTGCAAAATCCTCAATCGTTCCTATTCAAACAAACCCTCACAAAGAACGACCATATCTCAAACAATTAATTATTACCTGGTTATTACTCTATTTACTATTAACTTTCTCTTTGCTTCATGTACAATTTCCCATTCATAATAGATTTTCTAAATGTTAAACATCCATACCTATCCCAGTATGTGTATGATATTGTATTGTAAAATTGTATTCTTACAACAAATTACTTTCTTATGCATTATACTTTGTGTCCTATGCAGTTTATTGTAAGATACATTTAACTCAAACTTGTTTGGGATAATGTGGGATATAAATGTCACAAATAAATAAATAAACAGTGGTCAAGTGAGGTCACAAGAACCTGGCAGAAACCCAGATCATGTAAACATTCCATGCTACAAATCCCAGGGCAAGCAGTTGCCTCCCCATGTCAGTCTCAATAGCAGACTATGGACTTTTCTTCCAGGAACTTGTACAAACCTTTTTTAAACCTAGATACCCTAATTGCTGTTACCACATCCTCTGGCAAAGAGTTCCAGAGCTTTATGTATTTGTTGAGTGAAAAAATATTTCCTCCTATTTGTTTTAAAGTATTTCTATGGAACTTCTTTGAGTGTCCCCTAGTCTTTGTACTTTTGGAATGAGTAAAAAATCGATTTACTTCTACTCGTTCTACACCACTCAGGATCTTGTAGACCTCAATCATATCTTCCCTCATCCGTCTCTTTTCCAAGCTCAAGAGCCCTAACCTCATATGAGAGGAGTTCCATCCCCTTTATCATTTTGGTCACTTTTCTTTGAACCTCTTCTAATTCCGCCATATCTTTTTTGAGATACGGCGACCAGACTGAATGCAGTAGTCAAGGTGTAGTTGCACCGTGGAACAATACAGAGGCATTATAGTATTTTTGGTCTTATTCACCATCCCTTTCCTAATAATTCCTAGCATCCTGTTTGCTTTCTTGGCCGCCGCCACACACTGAACAGAAGATTTCAGTATATTTTCTAGAACGACACCTAGATCTTTTTCTTGAGTGCTGACCCCTAAGGTGGACCCTAGCATCAGGTACCTATGATTTGGATTATTGTTTACAATGTACATCACCTTGCATTTGTCCACATTAAATTTAATTTGCATTTGGATGCCCAGTCTTCCAATTTCCTGCAATATTTCACAGTCCACATGTGTTTTAACAACCTTGAATAGTTTTGTATCATCTGCAAATTTAATCACATCATTCGTTGTTCTGATTTTTATATCATTATAAATATGTTAAATAGCACCGGTCCTAGTACTGATCCCTGCGGTACTACACTGTTCACCCTCTTCCTTTGAGAGAAATGACTGTTTAATCCTACCTGTCCAATAACCAATTCCTAATCCACACCAGAACATTGCCTCCTATCCCATGACTCTCTCATTTTCTCAGAAGTCTCTTATGAGGAACTATATCAAAAGCTTTCTGAAAATGTAGATGTACTGCATCAACTGGCTCACCTTGATCCACCTGTTTTTTCACGCCTTCAAAGAAATGAAGAGGAGTGTGGTAGCCGTGTTAGTCCACTCTTAAGGTTATCAATAGAAATCAAACAAAATAAAACATGGAAAAGAAAATAAGATGATACCTTTTTTATTGGACATAACTTAATACATTTCTTGATTAGCTTTCGAAGGTTGCCCTTCTTCGTCAGATCGGAAATAAGCAAATGTGCTAGCTGACAGTGTATATATGTGAAAACATTCAACCATTACTATGACAGTCTGACAGGGTGGGAGGATGGGGGTGGGTCGGAGGTATGCATGGGGACATCAAAGCATATCATTGATATTCTAACAGGATGGGTGTGGATAGGTGAGGGGTGGGGTGATCAACAGAGACATACAGCTTTATGGTTTATAATGGGCTAGGAACCCCAGATCCTTGTTAAGTCCTTTCTGTTGGGTGTTAAAATATTCAATCATTCTGACTTCAAAGGTCTTACGTTCTTGTATGGTTTTAAAGTTACCTTTCAGTATTCTCACTGTGAAATCACTGGTACAGTATCCTGGTTCTGTGAAGTGCTGTCCCACCGGGGTGGGGGCCCTACTGGCTGTATTGTTCATGTGATGTCTATGTAAATTGAATCTTGTCTTAAGCATCTGGCCTGTTTCTCCAATATAGCATCCTTCGTTACATTTTTTACACTGAATGATATATACCACATTGGAAGATGAGCAAGTGAAAGATCCCTTTATGTTGAATATCTTTCCTTTGTGGATAACTGTGGGGTCCTGTGAAATATTTTGGCATAGTTTGCAACTGGATAAATTACAGGGACGTGTGCCCTTCTGTTCCTTTTCAGTCTGTGATGGAAGTTTACTTCTGATTAGCTTGTGTTTTAAGTTGGGTGGCTGTTGGAAGGCCAGTACTGGTGGATATGGGAATATCTCTTTCAGTAATTCATCCTCCTGGAGCATAGGTTGTAGATCTCTTATGATTTTCCTCAGTTTTTCCAGCTCTGGATTGTATGTCACTACAAGGGGGATTCTGTCTGTAGCAGATTCTCTCTGGGTGTTTTGAGGGAGGAGGCAATATTCTTGGAGATTATTTTGGGGTTGTAGCCTTTCTGTTTGAAGGATGCAGTCAGGCTTTTAAGGTGTCTGTCTCTGTCCCCTGGGTCAGAGCAGATACGGTGGTATCTTGTGGCTTGGCTGTAAATGATGGATCTTTTTGTATGTGAAGGATGGAAGCTGGAGTTGTGGAGGTAGCTGCATCTGTCGGTGGGTTTCTTGTATATAGATGTTTGTATACAGCCATCACTGATTGAGACCGTGGTGTCCAAAAAATTGACTTTTTCTGGGGAGTAGTCAATTTTGAATCTGATTGTAGGATGGTATGTATTGAAGGCAGAATAAAATTGTTTCAGAGTTTCTTCACCCTCCGTCCAAATCATAAAAATGTCATTGATGTACCGGTAGTATTTTAGAGGTTTGGTCTGGTGTGTATTCAGAAATGTCTCTAAGAAAGCACAAAGGCAGACGGTCTGCAAACTCCAAGATGGAAAATGAACAGAGCAGATCGTTTAACAAGCAAGAAAAGAAGTTTATTATTGGAAAACAAATTGCACAATATGTATACACACAAACAGCCCGACACAGGCCGTGTTTCGCCCAACAGGGCTGCTTCAGGGGCTATAAGAAAATAATAAAAATAATAAAACAACATGTATATGTTATATTATCAAACCACATATATACATGACATATATATCCATATTATACATAAAGGAACTTATTAATAATAAACAAAGAAAAAATATAGATAAAATAAGTTAAAGTACATTAAAATACACCAGAGTCCCATCTACAACTAGTTGGCAAAACGTACAGAACAGCTATGCCCTATAATGAAATCTATAATGACATGTCTGATAAATATAAATAATATAATAAAATAAAATAATATAATGATTCATATATATGAAAAGATATGTCTAAATCATAATAACTCATATATAAAATAACTCGATTATAGTGACTTATATACAAAGCATCATATCTAAAAAAGATTATTATATAATAATAATAAAAAGTTAAAATTTAAATTTAAATTTTAAATTTTAACATGTATAATCCACCATAGACAAAGGCACCCACCTATACAATAGTCCTTCGTTATCAAATGTAAAGACAAATACGAAAAGTCCTACCTATGGACTGAAAAAAACAAAATAGGACGTAAATATGTAATACATAAAATATATATATATATATATATATATATATAGTAATTGAAAAAGGTTTTTTTTAAAAGAATATTTCTTATATAATAAAAAAAATTTTAATATAGTAAAAAAATATATATAAAAAAAAATATTAACTCACATATAGAGAAGACCTCTTTAATCTGAAAAAAACAGCCGGATCAGAGATGCCAAAACATAAACTGCTGACCTGAAAACACAACAAAAATACAACAAAAATATATATGGACCTCAATGGACAATGGAATTGTAGACCAAATAACATTTTGTGTTCTTCTTGAAACGTCTTACGCTTGTGGTCCATAGAGGCATAAACCAGAACCCTACATGTACTTTAAAAAATCCATAATATCATAGCATTGACCTACTAAAATAGAAGGATGATAATAGAAATATCATTTTATATTACTCTTATTAGAATAACTGATAATACTATTATTATTTTATTAATATATTTTTTATTATTAATTTTTTATACGTATTATTATTTGCTCACAGAGTAAGGGTTTTTGCCGTTCTTTAACACATTTTTCCAAGTCACAGCACGATGTTCTATTGATGTCATGATTTGGCATTCAAAATCACATAATCACGTTTTTGAATTTCACGTTATCACGTGACGTCATCTGAATTAATAATATCTATTATTCCATATATTGTTTCTCTAAGTTGATCTTGCCCGTCCTTGACATGTCATCTGTAGACTAGGTCTTGTTTTAGAGCCACCTGTTTATCAATTGTTGCATTTTTTTGCGATATTTTATCAGTGGCGTCTATGACCTTTGACCTATCCATTTGTTTTTTGTTTTTTTTAATTTGAATTGCTCAAAGTCCACGAATTACATATTTCACCCAACGGGCTCTTAAAATAAGGATGAGCCAAATAATTAGGATATCATCGTAGATCTTCTTTAGATGTTAGTTTGAATTAGTAGCATCCTTGCCCTTTGACCTTTCTAGCTTCGGCTCGCCGGATTACTACCCCTCTTTGTCTAGGAAGATTCAACAAATTGAAAAGATGAGGGCAAAGAATATATTCAAACTTATACATAACTTTCCACTCACTTAGTGGTTCTGTTGGCGTTTTTTTTGATATATGAATGTTACGAGCACTATGACGTCATCATTTTTTCATTATTGTATTTTTTCACATCATTATATTGTAGTTTCCTATCATTTTTTAGTTCTTTAGGTTACCGGACCGTTATTTTTTAACAACATATGGTACCATTGCACTTTTAGTTTGAGTTTTTGTTTGAGTTACGACCCTTTACCTTTGACCCCTTGGTTCCCCTTTAAAGCTTCCTGTGTTTGTCGTTACGTTTTTTTTCAGCGATTTCGGAGATATGTGACTGAAGTATTGACTCCAAGTAAGTGGATTTTACGTTGTATTGTTTTAGGAAGCTTGGCATTAATCTAAGCACGTTTTATTTTTTTAGCAATGTCGGAGATATAAGACTGTAGTATTGTTTTCAAATAGGTAGTTTTTACGTCGTGGCATTTCAGTTGTTTTAGGGAGCTTAGTATTGGCTAAAGCACTTAGGCTTTTTAAGAGGAACACAAAAGGTATTATCAGTTATTCTAATAAGAGTAATATAAAATGATATTTCTATTATCATCCTTCTATTTTAGTAGGTCAATGCTATGATATTATGGATTTTTTAAAGTACATGTAGGGTTCTGGTTTATGCCTCTATGGACCACAAGCGTAAGACGTTTCAAGAAGAACACAAAATGTTATTTGGTCTACAATTCCATTGTCCATTGAGGTCCATATATATTTTTGTTGTATTTTTGTTGTGTTTTCAGGTCAGCAGTTTATGTTTTGGCATCTCTGATCCGGCTGTTTTTTTCAGATTAAAGAGGTCTTCTCTATATGTGAGTTAATATATTTTTTTATATATATTTTTTTACTATATTAAAATTTTTTTTTATTATATAAGAAATATTCTTTTAAAAAAAACCTTTTTCAATTACTATATATATATATATATATATATATTATGTATTACATATTTACGTCCTATTTTGTGTTTTCAGTCCATAGATAGGACTTTTCGTATTTGTCTTTACATTTGATAACGAAGGACTATTGTATAGGTGGGGTGCCTTTGTCTATGGTGGATTATACATGTTAAAATTTAAATTTAAATTTTAACTTTTTATTATTATTTATTATATAATAATCTTTTTTAGATATGATCCTTTGTATATAAGTCACTATAATCGAGTTATTTTATCTATGAGTTATTATGATTTAGACATATCTTTTCATATATATGAATCATTATATTATATTATTTTATTTTATTATATTATTTATATTTATCAGACATGTCATTATAGATTTCATTATAGGGCATAGCTGTTCTGTATGTTTTGCCAACTAGTTGTAGATGGGACTCTGGTGTATTTTAATGTACTTTAACTTATTTTATCTATATTTTTTATTTGTTTATTATTAATAAGTTCCTTTATGTATAATATGGATATATATGTCATGTATATATGTGGTTTGATAATATAACATATACATGTTGTTTTATTATTTTTATTATTTTCTTATAGCCCCTGAAGCAGCCCTGTTGGGCGAAACACGGCCTGTGTCGGGCTGTTTGTGTGTATACATATTGTGCAATTTGTTTTCCAATAATAAACTTCTTTTTTTGCTTGTTAAACGATCTGCTCTGTTCATTTTCCATCTTGGAGTTTGCAGACCGTCTGCCTTTGTGCTTTCTTAGAGACATTTCTGAATACACACCAGACCAAACCTCTAAAATACTACCGGTACATCAATGACATTTTTATGATTTGGACGGAGGGTGAAGAAACTCTGAAACAATTTTATTCTGCCTTCAATACATACCATCCTACAATCAGATTCAAAATTGACTACTCCCCAGAAAAAGTCAATTTTTTGGACACCACGGTCTCAATCAGTGATGGCTGTATACAAACATCTATATACAAGAAACCCACCGACAGATGCAGCTACCTCCACAACTCCAGCTTCCATCCTTCACATACAAAAAGATCCATCATTTACAGCCAAGCCACAAGATACCACCGTATTTGCTCTGACCCAGGGGACAGAGACAGACACCTTAAAAGCCTGACTGCATCCTTCAAACAGAAAGGCTACAACCCCAAAATAATCTCCAAGAATATTGCCTCCTCCCTCAAAACACCCAGAGAGAATCTGCTACAGTACAAGGAGAAAAAATCCACAGACAGAATCCCCCTTGTAGTGACATACAATCCAGAGCTGGAAAAACTGAGGAAAATCATAAGAGATCTACAACCTATGCTCCAGGAGGATGAATTACTGAAAGAGATATTCCCATCCCCACCAGTACTGGCCTTCCAACAGCCACCCAACTTAAAACACAAGCTAATCAGAAGTAAACTTCCATCACAGACTGAAAAGGAACAGAAGGGCACACGTCCCTGTAATTTATCCAGTTGCAAACTATGCCAAAATATTTCACAGGACCCCACAGTTATCCACAAAGGAAAGATATTCAACATAAAGGGATCTTTCACTTGCTCATCTTCCAATGTGGTATATATCATTCAGTGTAAAAAATGTAACGAAGGATGCTATATTGGAGATGCTTAAGACAAGATTCAATTTACATAGACATCACATGAACAATACAGCCAGTAGGGCCCCCACCCCGGTGGGACAGCACTTCACAGAACCAGGACACTGTACCAGTGATTTCACAGTGAGAATACTGAAAGGTAACTTTAAAACCATACAAGAACGTAAGACCTTTGAAGTCAGAATGATTGAATATTTTAACACCCAACAGAAAGGACTTAACAAGGATCTGGGGTTCCTAGCCCATTATAAACCATAAAGCTGTATGTCTCTGTTGATCACCCCACCCCTCACCTATCCACTCCCATCCTGTTAGAATATCAATGATATGCTTTGATGTCCCCATGCATACCTCCGACCCACCCCCATCCTCCCACCCTGTCAGACTGTCATAGTAATGGTTGAATGTTTTCACATATATGCACTGTCAGCTAGCACATTTGCTTATTTCCGATCTGACGAAGAAGGGCAACCTTCGAAAGCTAATCAAGAAATGTATTAAGTTATGTCCAATAAAAAAAAGGTGTCATCTTATTTTCTTTTCCATGTTTTATTTTGTTTGATTTCTAAAGAAATGAAGCAAATTGGTGAGGCAAATCTTCCCTTGGCTGAACCCATGCTAACTCTGTCCCATTAAACCATGTTTGTTTATGTGTCTCAGTGGGCTTCGATCTCTCAGGATTATGAGCATCTGTTGCCTCTCCTTACCATGGTAAGAGCCAGACTGGACTGGTGGGATGGCCCTGTTTACCTCTTGCAGGGAGTTTCATTGAACTTTCTGGAGTGACTGGAATTTACCACAGATAGAGTCTCCTTGGCTGGAGAGAGTACATTGCTTGGGCCGAATGGCATAGGGGACTTGGAGTGAGGCAGCCTAGCTGGGGATAGATTCCTCAATCCAGCTGTGGCTGGCGGAGGAGCCCCCTGAATGTCTTTCCTCTGTGGCCTCTGACGGGCTGGCTTTTTTTGCAATACGTAGTATCCTCATCTCATCCTCTGGTGGTGCCAGATTGGCCCTGTCAGCCATAATATGTGGACCTGGTGCAGCTGTTGGTAGCTGAGTTGATCCCTCTGCCTAGGGTACTTGGCCTTCATCATCAGGGACCCATGGAAATGGAAGGTTTGGATCCTTTCTGGCTTATGGTTTGACCCTTGAAAGGTGTTTAAAGAGGAGTAGTTCCTTGCCCATGGTTGTCTCTGGAGTCTCAACATCACTTTGAGGGTACAGATCCCTGATATATTGGGTTTCTTGTAGCAGGGTCTGTCCAAGTGGCTGCCCTTTCCAGTTTTAGTGGCAAGATGAAGGTCACATGGAAAGGTAGCTCATTTGCAACCTGCGGTTCTTCCCTCTTTTCCTTCCTAGAATCTGAATATGGTCCTCTCCAGGGCTCCCTTTGAGCCTTTGCAGTCCGCCTATATTAAGAACCTGAAGCTCAAGTTGATTTTCCTTTTATGGCTCACCTTGGTTCAGAGAGTCTTGGAGTTGCAGGCGATGTCTTATCTGGACCCACGATTAGGAACACCAAACAGGAAAAACCTCTACGTCGGATACAGACAGCACAAGAGGAATAGAGGCTGACCACAGACTACACCAACTCGGGAGATGATGCTGGGAAAAACACTTTATTGATTATTCAAGGGACCTGACATGGTCCGTTTTTCGACGCACCAAGGTGTCTGCCTCAGGGGTCACAAAGGAGATTCTAAAAAAAAAAAAAAAAAATATGTATATATATATATATATATATATATATATATAATATTATACATTTATAATGGAGCATTAAAAATCAAATGTATATAAAAAGGTTAAAACATATACATTTCAAATAAAATGAAAGAACAAAAAATCATAAGGATAAAATAAGATAAAACAATATATATCCTTTATACTAAATAGCAGACATATTAACAGAAAAAAATGTTTCTCATACATGTAAACAGAAAAAGTGGGTATCAGTGGACTATTGGAAAAAACATATCAATGAACTGATGTACAGTGTAATCTGTTACAAAACTGTCTTATATAAAAAAAGAGAGTGAAACTTACCACAAAGTACACATGCTAAACAGAATTGCAACCAAAGGTGAACTCTATGAAATTCAAACAAGTATCCTCCACATACTAGTTCTAAAAAAAAGTAAAAGGAACACTTGTAGTACAAACATCGCATAGAACATTCGGCTAGCAAATAAAACTAATATAATTTTATAAAACAAGAATAAACATATATGACATAAAAAGACTTGAAAATAGGGCTTATCTGAAAACCACCTAATGCTACTATATGTAGTCGCGATGACACATACAATCAGTCAAAGCGATTGTGTATATTTTGAAAAAGCATTGCATATATATCAAATGAGAGCACATGTATAAGAAAATGAATTAAAACCAACTGGAGACGTAGCGGTATCTTAAAAACTAAAAACATCAACCCAGTGGAACAAAAAACTACTACTACTACTATTTAGCATTTCTAATGAGGATGGAATAGAGACCTCTGGATTTAGCCAGTAATAGGTCATTGGAGACTTTAGTAAGCGCAGTTTCAGTTGAGTGGAGAGGGCGAAAACCAGATTGTAGTGGGTCAAGAATAGCATGTGAGGTGAGAAAATCAAGGCAGTGGTGGTGGACAGCACACTCAAGTAATTTGGAGAGAAAAGGAAGGAGGGAAGTGGGTCGGTAATTAGAGGGACAAGTAGGGTCGTGAAGGCTTCTTAAGGAGAGGTGTGACCACAGCATGTTTAAAGGCAGCAGGGACAGTCACAGTGGAAAGTGAGAGGTTGAGAATGTGACAGATAAAAGGAATAAGAGCAGGAGAGATGGCATTAAGAAGGTACATCATAGGATAAGATAACAAATTGGCTACTCAAATGTATAGGCAAGTATAAGAGCTGTGGTGCAAAATAAATCTATTATATACCTGAATTTAAACAATGTCAACCCGCTGCACTTTAAAAGTAAACAGTCTTTACAACGGGGTGGGACAGTAGCTGCGACGCACAAAAACGTCAAACCTCAAACACTCAAGTGCGGCACCATATCATTAAACTGCTCATATATTAAAGCATACAAGGAAAACTTTAAATAACGTCTCTATTTAAATAAATTATGGAGATGGATCTTAATGAACACCTGATGAAAAAGGCTCGCTTGTTATCTGTTAGCTGTACTCCAACCCATCCCTTGAGCCCAGACCCCCCTCCTCCTCCCCCAACAGTAAGGAAGTCAAGGGGAGCCCAGGGTAGACTGAACCACAGTAGCAAGAACCCGCCCTCAGCGTACTCACCCAGGACACCAGCTTCGAGGAGAGGTGCAGGCTTTTTCACAGGTAGAGAACACAGGAAGCAGCCGGCAGCGACCGGCACTCCCCAAGGGACAGCAGGCACAGCGAAACTGGGGCAGCTAACCGTCTTCACCTGCACTTAGCCGCTGTTCAGTAGGAGTTGAGCCCCTACCTGCCGGCAGCCGCAGGGCTTAGGGACTCCAGAAACAGCAGCAGTAACAGGAGAAGCTGAACCCCACTGAGAATCAGATCTGGGCAGACAGTACCCAGAACAAAACAAAGAAATACAAGCCAGAGGAAAGCTACTGGCTACAGAACACACACACTCTGAACCAGAGACCAAAGGGTTAACACACTCAAGCTACAGGGAAGGGGAGGAGCCACAACAGGGAAACGAAGAGAAAGTAAACAGCAAAACACTGCTCGGCACCAGAGGACTAAACCCAGCTGCAAGGAGAACTAATTAACCACCTCCCCGGGAGACAAAGAGAGAAGGGAAATGAAACTCAGCACAAATACAGACACACAACAAGGGAACACAAAACAGAGAGAAAGGGCAAAGCAGAACTGCCCCTCCTCCACAGCACAAGCTTTACAATCACAGAGACTACAAGGCTAATGGCAAGCACAGAGCTCAAACGCCAAAGCAACGTTTACCTGGAGTAGCAGGTAAAAATAGATCCTGGATACTGATGACTGAACTGCAGACGTCAGCTACAACTCGGCTGACCAATAGCAGGTAAGTCCCTCCCAGCTACTCTAGCAGAGAGGTTCCCACCCCTCCCCAGCCTGCTAGCAGAAACGTAACAATGGAATGTAATAATGGGGAAATGATAGGGTGATAAACAATAGCAAGAGAACATTAGGGTATAACAATTTTATCTGTGGGTAGAGTTTTAAGTGTGGTGAAAATACGGGGGAAGAGAATTCAGAAGAGAGTATATTGATGCATTTCTATTAGTGTGTATGGACTTCATGTGTTTTAATCCTTGCAATAAATTTTCTCAAAGAGATGAGTTTTCAATAGTTTGCGGAAGTCGGTTAGTTCGTAGATCGTTCTCAGGTTGCGTGGTAATGTATTCCAGAATTGCGTGCTCATATAAGAGAAGGTTGAAGCATGCAGTACTTTGTATTTTATGCCTTTGCACTTAGGGAAGTGGAGATTGAGGAAAGTTCGGGATGATCTTTTAGCGTTTCTGGGTGGCAGGTCTATTAAATCAGACATGTATGCAGGGGCTTCACCGTGATTGATTTTGTGAACTAAGGTGCATACTTTAAAGGTGATACGTTCCTTGAGTGGGAGCCAGTGTAGTTTCTCATGTAAGGGTTTTGCACTTTCGTATTTTGGTTTTCCGAAGATGAGTCTGGCTGCTGTATTCTGGGCTGTTTGAAGTTTCCTCAGTATTTGCTCTTTGCAGCCTGCGTATAGTGAGTTGCAGTAGTCCAGATGACTGAGTACGAGTGATTGCACTAGGCTGCGGAAGACAGATCTTGGAAAGAATGGTCTTATGGAGTAGAACATCTTTTTGGTTGTGTTGTTCGCGTGAGTCTCAAGTGTTAGGTGGCGGTCAATAGTGACTCCAAGGATTTTTAAAGTTTCTGAGATTGGCAGATTTAGTTTAGGTGTGTTAATAGCGGTAAATTTATTTGTGTTGTATTGGGAGGTAAGTATGAGGCATTGAGTTTTTCTGCGTTCAGTTTCAATCGGAATGCATCTGCCCAGGTGTTCATGATGTGTAGACTTTGGCTGATTTCGTTGGAGATTTCATTAATGTCTTGTTTGAAAGGAATATATATTGTTACATCATCGGCATATATGTAAGGGTTAAGGTTTGATAGAAGTTTTGCCAAGGGGATCATCATTAGGTTGAAAATAGTTGGCGAGAGGGAGGATCCCTGCGGTACTCCACACTCAGGTGTCCATGCAGCAGACGTAGTTGAATTTGATGTGACCTGATATGAGCGTAAGGTTAAGAACCCCTTGAACCAGTTTAGGACATTGCCTCCGATGCCAAAATATTCAAGTATGTGTAATAGGATTCCGTGGTCAACCATATCAAAGGCACTTGACATATCAAATTGTAAGAGGAGTATATTGGTGCCGGTTGCAATCATTTGTTTAAATTTGGTCATTAGGGTAATTAATACTGTTTCTGTGCTGTGATTTGACCGGAATCCTGAGTGGGCATCATGCAGTATTGAGAACTTGTTGAGATAGTTTGTGAGTTGTTTGGTTACCATCCCTTCAGTTATTTTGGTTATTAGTGGTATAGATGCTACTGGTCTGTAGTTAGTTATTTCGCTTGCGTTTTTCTTTGTGTCTTTGGGTATAGGGGTGAGTAAAAGTTTTCCTTGTTCCTTTGGGAAAAGTCCGTTTTGTAGCATGAAGTTCACGTGGTTCGTTAGGTCTGTTATGAATTGTTGAGGAGCTGATTTCATGAGGTTGTTTGGGCAGATATCTAGTTTGCATTGGGATTTGGCAAATCTTTTGAGCGTTTTAGAGATGAGGTCCTCTGACAGTTTCGAATTCGGTCCAGATCCTGTCTGCTGGATATATTCCGTCTTCTGGGTCTAGACAGTTTAGGAGTGTGGCGTATTCAATAGGGCTGGCGGGTATTTTAAGTCGTAATTGTATAATTTTCTCCTTGAAGTATTTCGCGAGGTCGTCGACCCCTGATGTATCTTTGCTGTTATTTGTAACTGGTGTGGTGTCTAGCAATTTATTTACAAGGTAGAAGAGTTTGTGTATGTCTTTGTAGTTTGGTCCAACCATTGTTTTGTAGTGTAGTCTTTTAGTCTGTTTTATGGTATATTTGTATTTCCTCTGAAGTAATTTCCAGGCATTCAGTGTGTGTTCATCTTTCTTTTTGTTCCATGCGCGTTCTAGTCTTCTGACTTGTGTTTTGAGTTCTTTCAGCTCTTCGGTGAACCATGGATTTGATTTTTTCCTATGTGATGTTGTGGATTGGATTGGGGCAATTGTGTCTAATGTTGTCTTACATATATCGTCCCATTCTTGGAGGAATTGAATGGTGTCTGCATTTGTTGACCATTCGTTTTGGTAGACCTGTTGCCAGAATGTTGTGGGGTCTATTTTTCCTCTCGTGGTGTATGTTGTTCGCTCAAGTTTGTTGATTGCGTTTATGTGTGTTTTTCGCCAGTAGAGGGAGACGTATGCTTTATGGTGGTCTGTCCATAGTGTGGGTGACCATCTTGTGTCTGTAAGTAGGAGAGTTGAGTCTGGGTCGAATTTGTGTGTAATGATGTCTAGTGTGTGTCCTTTTACGTGTGTTGGTTGAGTGTTAGGTGCGTGTAAATCCCAGAGTTTTAAGAATTCTTTGCATTCTTGTGTGCCTGTTGGGGTGTTGTCTTCGAGGTGTAGGTTGATATCTCCTATTATGAGGATGTTTGAGGCAGAGACACAAGTGTTCGAGATGAAGTCCATGAGTTGCGTTTGGGAGTCTTTCCATTTTCCTGGTGGCCTGTAGAATAGGATTGCATTGAGGTGTCCTTGTAGGTTCGGATGATTGATTCTTGTCGAGGCGATTTCGAGTTGTGGTGAGGTGGATTCACCAGTGGTTGTGATGGTGAACTCGGATTTGTAAATTATGGCTATTCCGCCACCTCTTTTTCCATTTCTTGTCCAGTGGGTGATTTTGTATTCTGGTGGGCATGTCTCTATGATGGCGGGGTCTGTAGGGCCGTGGAACCATGTTTCCGTGATGAATAAAAGGTCTAGATTCTCTGTGGTAATCCAGTCTAGTATGTCTAATGAGTTGCTTACTGCTGATCTAGAATTGATGTATCCTATTCGGATTGAGCGGTATGGTTCTGTAGGGAGGTTAGATGTGTTTATTTGGTCGGCTAAGGGCAACCCCCCCCCCCCCCCCAAAAAAAAAAAAAAATAGTACATGTATGGTAATGATCCATAAAAAGAATATATATAAATCAAATAAACTATAAAAATTGAAAAACAGTGTAAATGTAAACTGATTAGGAGTATATATTGAAACATCCCATTAAAGGGAACTGCATAATCTATATAAATAATTCTCACCTCCAATTCTGAAGCTCACAGTGTGGCTCGGAAACAGTGAAGCCCTGTACTGTTGTGGCCTGTCAGCACCACTCACTGTCACTGTCACTCATACACCCGCCCCCAGCCACATCCCCAGCCACGCCCCTTCCGGACATAATTCGCAACCTGAACGTTCTATTGAGGCCCCAAGCTCCAGCCACTTCCGTCAGCGGTTCGTTAGTTCATGGTGGTGAAGCCTCTCCACTCACCATGTCTGTCTGTCACGCTCTCGCGTCGAACGTAATGACGTCGCGGCCGGAGCTATTAAGGAACGCAACGGAAAGGGGGTAGTAGGGAAACACGCTAATGACGTCACGGGCGGAGCTATTAAGGAACGCAAGGGAAAGGGGGGAGTCGCGTGTTTCCCTACTCCTCCCCCTCCTTCACAATCACCTGAGTGCACCGACGAAACAAAACATGTCGCCCAACACGAGCGTTACTGACTGCGACAGAACGCGACGTCACAGGCCACAAGAGGAGCGGGTTCACAGTGAAAAGGTCTGCTGGCTGCCTGCGGTACCGTCTTCCGTCTAAAAAAACAGCTGATCCTCTTTCCCCAGGTATGTGACGTGGGTGGCCGGACGAAGAGCAGGGAGCGCCGGTATTCACGACCTCCGTGGGGGTGGAAAAGGGGTGCACTGGGTGCTGAGACTGCAAACGTTTCTCTCCAATCCCCTTGCTAGCGCCCGTTTCATTTCACCCTGAAACGGGCCTCTTTTACTAGTCATATATAAGGGTGTCTAATCACATAAACCCATAACACATGATAAACATATCTAAAAAATGTATATAGAATATACAAAATATAATACAAATGTGGACAAAACAGATTTTTTAAATAAATAATAACAATCATAAAATCTTACATACTACATAATCTGAAGCTAATCGGTCTCATACGGCTGTCAAATATGCATACAGACAATCATCACTATACTCCTGGAAAACATTACAAAAATGTACTAATTCCATTTCTGTATTCAAGCCATGTGGACTCAAAGAATTCAAGAGAAAGATAATCCTCTGTTCCTCGCTCAATAGTTGTGTATCAAAGTCTCCTCCTCTCCATGATACCTTAAGGATTTTAAAAACTAGAAATTTTAACTCAGAAATGCTGTGATTGCATGCCAGTGTTCGACCAAGGGGGCACTGGAAACATGCTGGCTGATGCAGCTTCTGTGCTTGATGATGTGTGTCTTGATTGCTCGTTTAGTTTTGCCTACATAAATCATAGGGCATGGGCAGACTATAATGTAGATGACAAGTTGTGTGTTGCAATTAGATGAGTGTTGTAGCTTATATTTTTTGTGTGTCTGTGGGTGATGAAAATAGGTGTCTATTATAGCATGTGGACTGTAAAGGGGGGGGGGTCCCCTTCCTCCTCTTGGGTGGAGCCAGCAAGCCTGCGAGGCTCCCAGGGTTCCAGGAAAGAATGCTGCTGATACTGGGACTCAGGGCCAAAGTATTTTATTATCAAGGCAATTTCATACCAAAAATCATAATATATTCTTCAAAACAAAAGGTACAGCCCTCTTAATATAGTCTTCAAAAGAAAAAGGTACAGTCCTCATAAGATAATCTTCAAAAGAAAAAAAAGGTACAGTCCAGGTCCCAAAATCCCTCAGCAAACGCTCAGCTCCTCAAGACCTCAGGTCTTCTATTAGGGCATTAGCTTTCCCTTCCCCCTCCTTCAGAAGGGTTTAGTAAGAGTTCATCACACTTCCAATATAGCACAACAGGTCAGAACAAATCTTTATGGACAGTCTTTGCACATCAAACCAATACCACAAATCACCTACCTTTTCACAGCACAGAGGGAAGCCTGTAAGGAGCAGGGTTGGCCGTTTCTCCCACCTCTCTGCACCACGCCCAGTGTGGCCTCCTCCACTGCCTTCAAGTGCTGGGCAGGGCAACCTTTGAATTCTCCCACTCCATGGTAGCTGGCTCTTCTCCCTTAGGCAGCTCTAGTTGCAGGCTACTTCCTTCCTCAGCATACTCCATGGAATCTCTCTCTCCATTTGTCTCCCCTCTCTCCTGGTGACTGAGAGCCTCCAGGAAATCTGCTCTCCCCTTCTCACAGTTGGGGGGAATTATATACTGATGGCGAAACCAGGGAAACTGAGCGTCATCCTTCCCTCTCCCTCTAGTGGGGAAGGGAGTAACAGGCTCACCCTGCCTCAAGCCATTGCTCCCCCTGCTGGGGCTGGGAATCCATTCCATTTTTTTAGGACTACTCTCGTGTCTCATTCTTGCAAAGACTTCTGGGACCCATAGTTCTGGGCTCAACTCCTTCACTGGGGAATCTCTGGGGCTCGTCTTGTCACAGGTCACATGCTACATTTACCACAAGGTCTGTGTCCAAAGCGAAGGTCTGCTAACGGGTCAGGGACGGAATCCAGTAATACTTACGGAACTAGTACCACCTTCAAATTCCTGTTTCTGGAGTAAGCTTATAACCAAGTCTTTATTCCTAAAATATTCATGTCCTTACAGAATGTGCCAGTGTCTTTGGATATATTTCTGTGTCTGGCTCGCCAAATGTGAATACCTCAAGGTACATACTAAATCAGGTCTTCTTTTTTGACTTCTTGTTTCTAGTAAGTCACAATCCAGCTTATAATCGAACGAGAAAAACGCCCAAGTTCCGACCTAAATCGGGAGATGGACGTTTATCTCACAAAAACGAATAAAGCGGTATAATCGAAAGCCGATTTTTGGGCGTTTTCAACTGCACTCCGTCGCGGATGCGGACAAAGTTTATGGGGGCGTGTCAGAGGTGTGGCGAAGGCGGAACTGGGGCGTGGTTATCTGCCGAACAAAGATGGGCGCATTTCAGCGATAATGGGAAGAAAGTATGCGTTTTTAGCTAGAATTTAGGACACTTTTCCTGGACCCTGTTTTTTCACGAATAAGGCCCCAAAAAGTGCCCTAAATGACCAGATGACCACTGGAGGGAATCGGGGATGACCTCCCCTGACTCCCCCAGTGGTACCTAACCCCCTCCCACCACAAAAAAATGATGTTTCACACATTTTTATTTTCACCCTCAAATGTCATACCCAGCTCCCTGGCAGCAGTATGCAGGTCACTGGAGGAGTTGTTAGGGGGTGCAGTGGACTTCAGGCAGGTGGACCCAGGCCCATCCCCCCCTACCTGTTACAATTGTGCTGCTTAATGCTTATTAGTCGTCCAACCCCCCCCAAACCCACTGTACCCACATGTAGGTGCCCCCCTTCACCCCTTAGGGCTATAGTAATGGTGTAGACTTGTGGGCAGTGGGTTTTGAGGGGGATTTGGGGGGCTCAACACACAAGGGAAGGGTGCTATGCACCTGGGAGCTCTTTGACCTTTTTTTTTGTTTTTGTAAAAGTGCCCCCTAGGGTGCCCGGTTGATGTCCTGGCATGTGAGGGGGACCAGTGCACTACGAATCCTGGCCCCTCCCACGAATAAATGTCTTAGATTTATTCGTTTTTGAGCTGGGCGCTTTCATTTTCTATTATCGCTGAAAAACAAAAACGCCCAGCTCACACATTGTTGAATAAAACATGGACGTCTATTTTTTTCGAAAATACGGTTCGGTCCGCCCCTTCACTGACCCGTTCTCGGAGATAAACGCCCATGGAGATAGGCGTTTTCGTTCAATTATGCCCCTCAATGTGACCTCAGACCTTCAATGCATTTGGTGGGATAGCCTCTGCTTCTGAATCTTCCTTTTATAGCTGTGGATTGTCGTTCAAAGTCATCAATATCAATACAAAGCCTCTTCAGTCTCAAAAACTGGCTAAACAGTAGATTGCATTTAAGGGCTGGATTGTGAAAACTAGAAAATTCCAGAAAGGCATTTCTATCAGTTGGTTTGCGATAGAGTAGTTACAAATCCACATGTCGTCTTCCTGATGAGTACGTCAAAAAAATTAATCTCTTCCATATCAAAGTTCAATTTGAAGGTAAGGTGAGGATCCCTTTAATTCCATGCCATAATAGAAAAATGTCATCTATATATCTCTTGTAAAAAATAAAGTTATCACGGTATGGGTGGTCTTTCACATGGGTATTCTCAAAGTGTGCTACGTATAAATTTGCAATATTGGGAGCCATGGCCGCTCCCATTGCTGTGCCACAAATTTGTAAGTAAAACTGTCCCAAAAAACAAACATAGTTTTTGGTTAAAGCTATATTGGCAAGTGTGAGGATGAACCAATTTGGAATAGGTAAATTGGTTGTTTGACTCTGTAGGGTACTCTCTGTTATACGCAGGGCCTCTAATTGGGGGATATTAGTATAGAGTGAATCTATGTCCAGAGTTACTAGTAAGACACCAGAAAAGTCTCCTTCAAAGTCTTTTAGAAGATTAATCATAATACCTGAATCTCTTACATAAGAGTCAATCAATGGTATCTTCGAGTGAAGAAACAAATTTACAAAAATGGAAAAGGGTTCTAGGATTGATCCATTTGTGGACACAATAGGTCTCCCAGGAGGGTGAGTGAGGGATTTATGGATTTTTGGTAATGTATATATTGTAAGAATAGTTGGATGTTTAACTACCAAGAAGTCTTTTTTCTTGGCTGTTAATAATCCTCTAGACGAGGCTAGGGATATAACTTATTCTGTATCACGTTGTATACTGGAGGTAGGATCTGCATCTAAAGTGGTGTAATAACGCCTATCATCAAGTTGTTTATGGATTTCTGATATATAATCAGCCCTATCTTGTATAACAATACCCTTGCCTTTATCGTCAGTTACTAGAGAGGGTCTGTCTCCTTTCTGCTGAAAGTAATTCCTTAGTTCCATGTGAACCAAGAGGTAGAATGGCTCCTACCCTTTGGATTGGAGACTTCACAAACTGGACATCTGAAGGACATTGCTGCATTACTTGGAGCAGACAAATGAATTTCGCCTCTCTAATAATCTCTTTGTACTTTTCTACATCTCTCAAGACTCCAAGGCCACTGTTGCATGGTGGATCAAGGCTGCAATTGAGTTTGCCTGTGTTTGTTTGTAGTCATCGTCAGGTTAGTCCAGGGTGGAGGCCCAGGCAGTTCCAGAGGAAATTTGCAGGGTGGCAATGTGGTTGTTGCTCCATTCTTTTTTTTGAAGCATTACAGGTAGGACATGCTCACCAGGGCCCGCTTGGTTTTTGGCAGAGCTGTCCTTAGGGGGGCTTTTTCTTCCTCCTGCCAATAGTTCTACTTGGGTACATCCCACTTGTTCAGAACGGTGCAGCCGTACAGCAAGGAAGGTGAAATTATGTCTTACCTGATAATTTCCTTTCCTTTAGTCGGCTGCACCATTCTGAAACTTACCCACAGAAAAGTAAGGCCCAGGGCTCATGGCGAGCTCTGCTCTTTCCCTTACAGTTAAATAAAACAAACTAGAATTAGAAACAATTACAGTACAGTGAGTGCCATCCAATGGTTTTCTGCTTGCTTAATAATCATTCCAGCTGCAGTGGTTGATGGGGCATGGTTATGCATTACAAAGAAATCTTCTGCTGCTTTTGCAGAGGCAGACTGGAATTTTCCTGTGAGCACCAGCAGGTTGTACTGGTGAGTTCACTGGAAGAGATCAGTTTTTCTCTACCTCCATTTACTGGTAGGAGGGAATAATACCCACTTGTTCAGAATGGTGCAGCCGACTAAAGGAAGGAAAATTATCAGATAAGACATAATTTCACTTTCTGTCTCCATCCTCTTGTAATGTGGCAAAACCTCAGTCTGGACTGGTCTAGCAGGATTCATGGAAAGGAAATTAATAGGTAAGAACAAATTTGTAACTTTATATGATCCTTTTCAGCACACCATTGGTGAAAGAGTAAGAAATAGTAGAACTGTAGGAGTAGCCTAGTGGTTAGATCTGCAGGCTGAGAGCTAGGAAAACTAGGTTCAAATCCTGCTGATGCTTCATGTGTCATAGGGCAAGGTGAAGTCATCTCACCTTTCACTACCTCATTTACTAATGTGCGTTAAATCACATTAATGAGCATGACTATGTTATCACAAGCCCCTTTATTCTCAATATAGGCTACTTACCTACTAAGCATATAACATATGCTAATTAATGTGCATTAACATGTGAACACATGTTAGTAAATGAGGTCTTAGATAATTAGCCCTCTAAGGATGTGGAAATACCCACTGTACCTGAATGTAACTTTCTTCGATCTACTACTGAGTTTGAGGTAAATCCAAATAACAGCTTAAATAACACCAGTACTATATACATATTTAATAAACCATAGTTTTTTTTTCCTTTTATTTAAATAGGAAAATCACCATTCTTTTCTGAAAGTTTTTCTGAACTAATTGAACGGATTTTAAATGAAGATCCTTTGCCACCTAGATCTAAAGGTATGATTCTCTTGTGATCCAGCATTAATAGTTAATTTTGGTTGGACATCATTTTCTCCTGTTTGCCTCTTTATTTTTGAAAAGGATGTAATTCTAGGCTCAACATTTAGAGTTCTTCAATGCACATAATTTTCTGCCACTAAAGGTGCTCTGAAGGTGACAGCACACTGCACTTAAGGAGTTGGAAGAGCTTTCTCCTTCATCTCCTCAAGTTTCTGAAGAAAGATTGGCAGTAACTTCTGAGCATTCATTTTCTACTGATTTGCCTGAACCAGATATGCTTGATACAGAGGGTGGGGGTGGGGAGGAGGATCTCACAGCAGCTAGATTATTTCTTAAGGAGGAACTCCCCTTATTTATAACCAAAACCATAGAAGTTTTAAATATTACCACTCCTGCTCAGTCTGTGTCCTCAGCCCCCTTTGTTCAGGGAACTCGTGGCTCAGTGGCTGAAAGTAATTCCTTCGTTCCATGTGAACCAAGAGGTAGAATGGTTCCTACCCTTTGGATTGGAGACTTCACAAACTGGACATCTGAAGGACATTGCTGCATTACTTGGAGCAGACAAATGAATTTCGCCTCTCTGATAATCTCTTTGTACTTTTCTATATCTCTCAAGACTCCAAGGCCTCTGTTGCATGGTAGATCAAGGCTGCAATTGAGTTTGCCAGTGTTTGTTTGTAGTCATCGTCAGATTAGTCCAGGGTGGGACAGTCTTGACTCTAGTCTAAAAGTATCAAAGGCTATGTCTAAACTTTACCCCCTCTTATCAAATGACTTAGAGCAGTTTGTTTTGCCGAAAGTGGATGCCCTAATTACAGTGATCACTAAAAGGACAACTATCCCAGTAGAGGGTGGTACTGCCCTTAAGGATGTGTATGACTGCAGACTGGAGTCCTCTTTAAAACCGACTTTCCAAATTGCATCTTTTTTTTATTTTATTATTATTATTTGTTTATTGAATTTTGCAACTTAAACAGACATAAGAACTGCTAAGTGAAATACAGCTTTAGAAACAAGAAATAAACGAAACAGGAATTTACTTTCCTCAAAAACATAACATTTAGCTTCATTAGACCACAATAAAAGGGGGAGGTAGGAATTTGTGAAGATTATACTATATTATTTCTAAATTATTAAAGAAATTGATGCCGCCACCATTCTCTTGTGCTCCTACAAATTCTCTGTCGTTGTTTAGAGTCTAGGAAAGATTTAAGTTGATCAGGATTAAAGAACACATATTTTGTTTGATTTAACCTTACAAGACATTTACATGGATACACAACAAGGAAGGATCCTCCTAATTCTATTATTTTAGACCTCATAGAAAGAAACAATTTTCTTTTTTGTTGAGTAGTCTTAGTCACGTCTGGATAAATCCAGATTTTTTGTCCTCCAAATATACGATTTGTAGATTTAAAGTAAAGTCTCATTCTCCGAGGACAAGCAGGCTGCTTGTTCTCACTGATGGGTGACGTCCACGGCAGCCCCCTCCAATCGGAAACTTCACTAGCAAAGGCCTTTGCTAGTCCTCGCGCGCTCATGCGCACCGCGCATGCGCGGCCGTCTTCCCGCCCGAACCGGCTCGTGTTCGTCAGTCTTCTTTTGTCCGCGCTCGGTACGGTCGTGTTTTCGCCGTGTCGTGCCCCGCAAAGTCGACCTCACGCGTTCTTCGTGTTGTTAAAAAAAAACAAAAAAAAAACCCCATTCTGTGTGTGGAAAGAGACTCTTCGGTCTCTTTTCCCCCCGCTATTTCCAGCTTTTTCGCCCCGGTAAGTTTTCTTTCGTCGTCGGGGTAGGCCGCTTTTAGGCCTCGGGTAGAAGTTTTCTTCCCCTTGTTTTTCGGGTGCCTTTTCCGCCATTTCGACTTTTGATCTCGCCGGCGTGATTTTTCCGCCCATGACATCGAAGTCTCCCAGCGGCTTCAAGAAGTGCACCCAGTGCGCCCGGGTCATCTCGCTCACTGACAGGCACGCGTCATGTCTTCAGTGCTTGGGGGCTGGGCACCGCCCGCAGGCCTGTAGTCTGTGTTCCCTTTTGCAAAAGCGGACTCAGGTAGCGAGATTGGCCCAGTGGAACGTTTTGTTCTCGGGCTCTTCGTCGACATCGGCACCGGGGGTATCGAGTGCATCGACGTCTTCAGCGTCCAGAACTTCATCCTTGGCCGCCAGTGCATCGAGTGCATCGAGGCATCGGCCCTCTGCATCGGCGCTGAGACATCGGACAGCTGCATCGACGTCGGTGGTACCGGGACCTCGTCGGCTGATGTCGTCGGACGGTGGTGCTTCGTCTGGAGTGCAGGTGAGGGCTGTCCATTCCCCTGCTGGTGGCGGTGAGCCTTCGGGTGGGTCTCCCCCTACCCTGAGGGCTCCTGCGGTACAGCCCCCCCGAGACCGACCTCCTTCGGCCTCGGCCCCGAGGAAGCGACAGCTGGATTCTACGTCCTCGTCGGTGCCAGGAAGCTCCGGTGACATGCTTCGTTCCAAGAAATCGAAGAAGCATCGTCATCGGTCTCCTTCCCGTGTCGGCACCGAGAGCTCTGGGTCGCCGAGGGAGTCGGCACCCAGTAGGCATCGGCACCGAGAGGACCGCTCACCCTCTGTCCAGGAGGTGTCGATGCGCTCCGCTCTGGACAGCCCGGAACAGCCTCCACGCCCGGAACAGGTTCTGACGTCGACGCCTGCATCGACATCCATGCCTTTCTCTGCAGCCGCTCTGAACGAGAGCCTCCGGGCCGTTCTCCCAGAGATTCTGGGAGAGCTGTTGCGCCCTACCCCTCCGGTACCGGCGGTGCTTGCGCCACCGGTACCGTCGAGCGTGGCGCCGGCTGGTCCATCGCCCGAGGTGAGGTCTCCGGCGTCGGTGCCGCGTGCGGTACCGGCTGCCGTCGCCTCCCAGGAGGGCTCCCCGACTACGTCGGCGGAGGGAGCTTCGCCGATGCGGGCGAGGGAGTCTACCTCTCGACGCCCCCATCGTGGACGTGGCTCCACAGAGTCGAGTCGGGCACGGTTGCAGACACAGGTCCGTGAACTTGTGTCTGACACCGAGGGTGAGGCCTCGTGGGAAGAGGAAGAAGACCCCAGATATTTCTCTGACGAGGAGTCTGGAGGTCTTCCTTCCGATCCCACTCCCTCTCCTGAGAGACAGCTTTCTCCTCCCGAGAGTCTGTCTTTTGCTTCCTTTGTCCGGGAGATGTCTACGGCCATCCCCTTCCCGGTGGTTGTGGAGGACGAGCCCAGGGCTGAAATGTTTGAGCTCCTGGACTATCCTTCTCCACCTAAGGAAGCGTCCACTGTACCCATGCACCATGTCCTAAAAAAGACATTGCTGGCGAACTGGACCAAGCCTCTAACTAATCCCCACATTCCCAAGAAGATCGAGTCCCAGTACCGGATCCATGGGGACCCAGAGCTGATGCGCACTCAGTTGCCTCATGACTCTGGAGTTGTGGATCTGGCCCTAAAGAAGGCTAAGAGTTCTAGAGAGCATGCTTCGGCGCCCCCGGGCAAGGACTCTAGAACCTTAGACTCCTTTGGGAGGAAGGCCTACCATTCCTCTATGCTCGTGGCCAAAATTCAGTCCTACCAGCTCTACACGAGCATACACATGCGGAACAATGTGCGGCAGTTGGCGGGCTTGGTTGATGCGCTCCCCCCTGAGCAAGCCAAGCCTTTTCAGGAGGTGGTCAGGCAGCTGAAGGCGTGCAGAAAATTCCTGGCCAGAGGGGTGTATGACACCTTTGATGTTGCGTCAGGGCCGCTGCTCAAGGTGTGGTGATGCGCAGACTCTCATGGCTGTGTGCCTCCGACCTGGAGAATAGAATCCAGCAGCGGATTGCGGACTCGCCTTGCCGTGCGGATAATATTTTTGGAGAAAAAGTCGAACAGGTGGTAGAGCAGCTCCACCAGCGGGACACCGCATTCGACAAATTCTCCCGCCGGCAGCCTTCAGCATCTACCTCTACAGGTAGAAGATTTTTTTGGAAAAGGAAGACTGTTCCCTACTCTTCTGGTAAGCGTAGGTACAATCCTCCTTCTCGACAGCCTGCGGCCCAGGCTAAGCCCCAGCGCGCTCGCTCTCGTCAGCAGCGTGCGCCTCAGCAAGGCCCCTCGGCTCCCCAGCAAAAGCAAGGGACGAGCTTTTGACTGGCTCCAGCAGAGCATAGCCGACATCCAAGTGTCAGTGCCGGGCGACCTGCTAGTCGGAGGGAGGTTGAAAGCTTTTCACCAAAGGTGGCCTCTCATAACCTCCGAACAGTGGGTTCTCCAAATAGTCCGGCAAGGATACACCCTCAATTTGACCTCGAAACCTCCAAATTGTCCACCGGGAGCTCAGTCTTACAGCTTCCAGCACAAGCAGGTACTTGCAGAGGAACTCTCCGCCCTTCTCAGCGCCAATGCGGTCGAGCCCGTGCCATCCGGGCAGGAAGGGCTGGGATTCTATTCCAGGTACTTCCTTGTGGAAAAGAAAACAGGGGGGATGTGTCCCATCCTAGACCTAAGGGCCCTGAACAAATATCTGGTCAAGGAAAAGTTCAGGATGCTTTCCCTGGGCACCCTTCTTCCCATGATTCAGGAAAACGATTGGCTATGTTCTCTGGACTTGAAGGATGCCTACACACACATCCCGATACTGCCAGCTCACAGGCAGTATCTGCGATTTCAGCTGGGCACACGTCACTTCCAGTACTGTGTGCTACCCTTTGGGCTCGCCTCTGCGCCCAGGGTGTTCACAAAGTGCTTGGCTGTACTAGCAGCGGCACTTCGCTGGCGGGGGGTGCACGTGTTCCCATATCTCGACGATTGGCTGGTGAAGAACACATCCGAGGCAGGAGCCCTGCAGTCCATGCAGATGACTATTCGCCTCCTGGAGCTACTGGGGTTTGTGATAAATTATCCAAAGTCCCATCTTCTCCCAGTACAGAGACTCAAATTCATAGGAGCTCTGCTGGATTCTCGGACGGCTCGTGCCTATCTTCCAGAGGCGAGAGCCAACAACTTGTTGTCCCTCGTCTCGCGGGTGCGAGCGTCCCAGCAGATCACAACTCGGCAGATGTTGAGATTGCTGGGCCACATGGCACCACAGTTCCTGTGACTCCCATGGCCTGCCTTCACATGAGATCTGCTCAATGGACCCTAGCTTCCCAGTGGTTTCAGGCTGCTGGGGATCTAGAAGACGTGATCCACCTGTCCACGAGTTTTCTCAAATCCCTGTATTGGTGGACGATTTGGTCCAATTTGACTCTGGGACGTCCTTTCCAAATTCCTCAGCCACAAAAAGTGCTGACTACGGATGCGTCTCTCCTGGGGTGGGGAGCTCATGTCGATGGGCTTCACACCCAGGGAAGCTGGTCCCTCCAGGAACGCGATCGGCAGATCAATCTTCTGGAGTTGCGAGTGGTCTGGAACGCTCTGAAGGCTTTCAGAGATCGGCTGTCCCACCAAATTATCCAAATTCAGACGGACAACCAGGTTGCCATATATTACATCAACAAGCAGGAGGGCACCGGATCTCGCCCCCTGTGTCAGGAAGCCGTCAACATGTGGCTCTGGGCTCGCCGTCACGGCATGGTGCTCCAAGCCACATATCTGGCAGGCGTAAACAACAGTCTGGCCGACAGACTGAGCAGGATTATGCAACCTCACGAGTGGTCGCTCAATTCCCAAGTAGTGCGACAGATCTTCCAGGTGTGGGGCACCCCCTTGGTAGATCTCTTTGCATCTCGAGCCAACCACAAAGTCCCTCAGTTCTGTTCCAGGCTTCAGGCCCACGGCAGACTGGCATCGGATGCCTTCCTCCTGGACTGGGGGGAAGGTCTGCTGTATGCTTATCCTCCCATTCCTCTGGTGGGGAAGACTTTGTTGAAACTCAAGCAAAACCAAGGCACCATGATTCTGATTGCTCCTTTTTGGCCGCGTCAGATCTGGTTCCCTCTTCTTCTGGAGTTGTCCTCCGAAGAACCGTGGAGATTGGAGTGTTTTCCGACCCTTATCACAGAGGAAGAAGGGGCGCTTCTGCATCCCAACCTCCAGTCTCTGGCTCTCACGGCCTGGATGTTGAGAGCGTAGACTTTGCCTCGTTGGGTCTGTCAGAGGGTGTCTCCCGCATCTTGCTTGCTTCCAGGAAAGATTCCACTAAGAGGAGTTACTTCTTTCTATGGAGGAGGTTTGCCGTCTGGTGTGACAGCAAGGCCCTAGATCCTCGCTCTTGTCCTACACAGACCCTGCTTGAATACCTTCTGCACTTAGACAAGTCTCAAGACCAACTCTGTAAGGGTTCACCTTAGCGCAATCAGTGCATACCATTACCGTGTGGAAGGTAAGCCGATCTCAGGACAGCCTTTAGTTGTTCGCTTCATGAGAGGTTTGCTTTTGTCAAAGCCCCCTGTCAAACCTCCTACAGTGTCATGGGATCTCAATGTCGTTCTCACCCAGCTGATGAAACCTCCTTTTGAGCCACTGAACTCCTGCCATCTGAAGTACTTGACCTGGAAGGTCATTTTCTTGGTGGCAGTTACTTCAGCTCGTAGAGTCAGTGAGCTTCAGGCCCTGGTAGCCCGGGCCCCTTACACCAAATTTCATCATAACAGAGTAGTCCTCCGCACTCACCCTAAGTTCTTGCCAAAGGTTGTGTCGGAGTTCCATCTGAACCAGTCAATTGTCTTGCCAACATTCTTTCCCCGTCCTCATTCCTGCCCTGCTGAACGTCAGCTGCACACATTGGACTGCAAGAGAGCATTGGCCTTCTATCTGGAGCGGACACAGCCCAACAGACAGTCCGCCCAATTGTTTGTTTCTTTTGATCCCAACAGGAGGGGAGTGGCTGTGGGGAAACGCACCATATCCAATTGGCTAGCAGATTGCATTTCCTTCACTTACGCCCAGGTTGGGCTGGCTCTTGAGGGTCATGTCACGGCTCATAATGTTAAAGCCATGGCAGCGTCGGTAGCCCACTTGAAGTCAGCCACTATTGAAGAGATTTGCAAAGCTGCGACGTGGTCATCTGTCCACACATTCACATCTCATTACTGCCTGCAGCAGGATACCCGACGCGACAGTCGGTTCGGGCAGTCAGTGCTTCAGAATCTGTTCGGGGTTTAGGATCCAACTCCACCCCCCTAGGCCCATGTTTTATTCTGTTCCAGGCTACACTCTCAGTTAGTTGGATAAGTTGTTAGGTCAATCTCAGTTATGCCCTCGCCGTTGCGAGGCCCAATTGACCATGTTTGTTGTTTTGAGTGAGCCTGGGGGCTAGGGATACCCCATCAGTGAGAACAAGCAGCCTGCTTGTCCTCGGAGAAAGCGAATGCTACATACCTGTAGAAGGTATTCTCCGAGGACAGCAGGCTGATTGTTCTCACAAACCCGCCCGCCTCCCCTTTGGAGTTGTGTCTTCCCTTGTCTTTGTCTTGCAACATACGGGACTGACGAACACGAGCCGGTTCGGGCGGGAAGACGGCCGCGCATGCGCGGTGCGCATGGGCGCGCGAGGACTAGCAAAGGCCTTTGCTAGTGAAGTTTCCGATTGGAGGGGCTGCCGTGGACGTCACCCATCAGTGAGAACAATCAGCCTGCTGTCCTCGGAGAATACCTTCTACAGGTATGTAGCATTCGCTTTATTCAATGGTGGGATTGCCTCGTGGAAAATTTAAATTTTCTATCAGAAATCTTGTAAAAATTTCTAATGGAGGGGTCCCTACTAATTTAGGAAAATTAAGTAGACGGAGGTTTAGTCTTCTATTAAAATTCTCCATTTGCTCTACTTTTCTTCTTAGCTCCATATTATCTTTTATTACAGCCATTTTAAATTCTGTAGTTTGAGTCATCTCTTTCTGTAAGGTCTCTATCTTAAAGGAAAAATCTTGTTTGACAATTTCTATAGAATCCTTCAATTCCTGTATGGTAGCATTTAAAGTTTTTACCTCAGTTGAGGACTGCTGCAAGGTTTTATCCATATCCAGCAATTTCAGCCATATCTGACCTAGGCTGACCTCCGGTTCTCTCCCCGCAGCAGTTGTTAACTTCACAGGGTCGGTTACCCCACAGGGTCCTCCAGCTTCAGCCTTTCCGGCTTGCGATGGGTTCCCCTCTTGACTCGCTGTGTGCGCAGGGCAATGAGGGACCATAGAGACCAGCGGAGGAGATAGAGATGTTTCCGCTTCCAGCGAGGCAGCCGCTTCACCGGCTCCTCCCGCTATGGACTCCAATCCACTCCAAATTGCAGCTTTAAGTTCCCAAGCAGCAGTTTATACCTCTTTCATTGCTAGAGCTTCTTGATCTTGGGTTCAGCAGTTGTCTGCCTTAGATTCTCCACCTGACTTTTTGCCTTTTTTGGAAGCAACCTTTCAGAAGCTTTGTATGATATTCTGTGATGAGGGGAGATATGATTGAGGTCTACAAAATCCTGAGTGGTATAGAACGAGTAGAAGTAAATCGATTTTTTTACTCATTCCAAAACCTAAACTCGACGAAGTTACATGAAAATACTTTTAAAACGAAATAGGAGGAATTATTTCTTCACTCAATGAATAGTTAAGCTCTGGAACTCTTTGCTGAAGGATGTGGTAACAGCAGTTAATGTATCTGGATTTAAAAATGTTTTGGACAAATTCATGGAGGGAAAGTCCATAGTCTGCTATTGAGACAGACATGAGAAGCAACTGCTTGTCCTGGGATTTGTTGTATGGAGTGTTGCCACGATTTGGGTTTCTGCCAGGTACTTGTGACATAGCTTGGCCACTGTTTGGAAAACAGGATACTGGGCTAGATGGACCATTGGTCTGACCCAGTATGGCTACTCTTATGTTCTATATCCCTAGCGGTCTCTGCAAGAAGATGGCTTTGATTGAGTCATTGGGCAGCTGATGTAGTGTCCAAGTCTCATCTGGCTAAATTGCCTTTCCGGGGTAAACTTCTCTTTGGTTCTGACCTATTGTTAAGAATTTAAGAGACACTAAAGTTCAGCCCCTTCCTGAAGACAAATCTAAACTCAGTCCCGAACAGCTAAAGCCCGTTTCAAGGAAGCTGGATGTTACAGACCAGGGAAAACTGACTCTTCTGCTGAAAAATCACATTCTCCGAGGACAAGCAGGCTGATATTCTCATATGTGGGTGACATCACGTCTGCCCGGAGGCTTTTGTAGCAAAATCTTAAAAGTCTCTTCCAGAGCGTTCCGTCACGCGAGACGATCCCATCGCGCATGTGTGCGTGCGTACGTTTTCCCGCTCGCGTGGACACACTCCTCAGTTCTTTCTTTTCCGCGTCTGAGGAGACACGGAGTTCGTCTTCGCGCTTCGTGCTTTTCCCAGGCCTTCGGAGTGAAAGTTCTCTTCTCATCAAACGCTTTACCCTTTTGGGTGTTGTTTTAAACAGAGAAAAAAAAAAGCCTTTAGTCTTGTAGTTTTTTTGTTTTCTAAGTTTCCTTTCTTTTTCCGTGTGACCGTTCTTAGGTCGCTCGACCGGGTATTTTTCCCTCTTTTTGTGTCTCTGTTTTTCTGACACGATCGCGTCCTTTGATTTTGCGGAGGCGATTTTTCCCGCGATGTCATCGAAGACTCCCAGCGGCTTCAAGCCATGCGCCCACTGCAACCGGACCATCTCTGGCACTGATCCGCACTCCTGGTGCGTTCAGTGCCTTGGGCCCGACCATCTTCAGGAAAGGTGTTAAGTTGTGCCTAAAAATGAAAAAGCGCACTCAACTTTCTCGAGAGGCCCAAAGAGAAAAGCTTTTTGGGTCTGGTACCTTGGCATCGGTGGCGTCGGCATCAGTACCGTCGACGTCGAGGGCAGCGTTGGCATCGGGAGACCGGGTACAGGCTGCCAAGAGACCGATGCACGCTGGGAGCAGTGATGCATCGAGCGGGTCTTCACCTACCTCGGCACCTCTGCTTTGCAGGCCCCCGGGACCGACCTCTATCGAACCCGGCCCCGAGGAAGCGTGTGGATTCCACGTCTTCCTCACCGGTACTGAGGAGTCTCGATGATGGGCGTTGGGCAAAGGCCAAGAATCACCGTCATCGTTCTCCTTCTCGACACGGTACCGCGAGCTCCGGGTCATCGAGGCATTCAGTACCCGAGAAGCGTCGGTGCCGAGAGGATCGCTCTCCCTCTGTTATGGAGGTATCGACGCGCAGGTCGTCTGGCAGCCCGGTACTGGCTCCCCAGCCTCTGCAGATTCTGCCTCTGATGCCCACACTGGCACGCCAGCCTTCCCCGACAGCTTCTGTAGATGAGCGCATCAAGGCTATTTTTCCAGATTTCATGGAAGCGGTGCTGCATCACTTGCGTCTGGCACCGGAGGTACCGGTACCGACGGTGCCGGATGCACCTGCGGCACCGTGCCTTTTGCCGGTGGTAAGGTCTCCTTCTCCGGTACCGCTTCAGGTATCGGAGCCAGTTGCCTCCCGGGTCGACTCTCCATTGCCTTTGGTGGAGGAAGCTTCACCGAAGTCTCCTGGGGAGTCAACTTCTCGACACTGTCATCGAGGTCCCCGTATCTCCATGTCGAGACGGGCTCGGATTCGGGCTGCTCTTTCTGAGTTGCTAGCCCCATCCGATGATGGCTCATCTGATGAAGAATGGGGGTCATGGAGTTTTCTCTGCCGAGGATTCTCTGATTCGACCCCCTCACCTCAAAGACAGCTCTTCCCTCTGGAGAGCTTGTCTTTTTCATCTTTTGTGTGGGAAATGTCTGAGGCCATTCCCTTCCCTGTGGAGGCTGTGGATGAGCCCAGGGCCAAGATGCTCGAGGTCCTGGATTATCCATCTCCACCTAAGTCTTCTACCACAGCTCCTTTTCACGATACACTCAGGGAAGTGCTGATGAGGAACTGGGAGAAGCCTCTTTCTTGTCCAACTATCCCCAAAAAAGCTGAATCCCAATATCGGATCCACGGGGAACCCAGTTTCGTCTGGCCTCAGTTGCCTCATGACTCTGCGGTGGTGGATTCCGCTCTCAGAAGAGCTAAAAGTTCTAGGAACTTTGCCTCGGCGCCCCTGGGGTGAGAACATAGAACCTTGGATTCTTTTGGGAGGAAGGCGTATCAGGCTGGCATGCTCGCTTCCAAAATTCAGTCCTACCAGCTCTACACGAGCATTCATTTGCGGAACTCAGTGCGGCAACTTGAGAGCTTGGTTGATGCACTCCCACCGGAGCAGGCCGAGCCTTTTCGCCAAGTGGTCAGGCAGCAGAAGGCGTGTCGCAAGTTCCTGTCCAGGGGCATTTACGACACTTGCGATGTGACATCCAGATTTTCTGCTATGAGTATAGTGATGCACAGACTCTCATGGCTGCGTGCCTCTAACCTGGAGGAACGAACTCAGCAGAAAATTGCGGATATCCCTTGCCGGGGGGATCATCTTTTTGGTGAGAAGGTCGAAGAGTTGATTGATCATCTCTATCAGCGTGATAACGCTATGGACTCTCTCTCCCGCCGGGCGCCTTCTGCATCCGCTTCCTCACCTAGGAAGTTTTATAAAGGGAAGAGAAGTGCGCCTTACGCCTCTAGGGGCCGTAAGTACACTCCTACTTCCCGACAGCTGGTTCAGGCTCTGCCACAGCATGTTCGTTCTCGTCAACAGCGTGCTGTAATATCTGTAATCCCGGTAGCAAACCTTCAGGGTTGGTAGGCTCCCTTCAGCAGTCCACAAACAAAGTCCTTCCAGTCAACACAGCTTTTAGTTCCAAACAGTTTATTTCCCCTCCTCCACAAAATGTCAGTTCAAGGGGGTTAAAGTCCCATTCAGTTTCCAAAATAAAGCAACAAGAAAAAACTTCCCTTTAAATCCAAGTTCTTCCCCAGTTCAACAGCCTGGGTTTCATTTTTAAAAGTCTTTCCGCTTGGGTGGTTGCAGAATGGCAGTACACCGCCCACAGTAAAGCTAAAACCAAATTTTATTAATTAGTATATTTGACTCCACAGTAAAGCTAAAACCAAATTTTATTAATTAGTATATTTGACTCAAATATACTAATTAATAAAATTTGGTTTTAGCTTTACTGTGATCCAGTCTCTGGGACTCCTGGATTTGTGCCCACTTTTCTGTTTGTTTTACAAAGTATCCGTGGGTCTTCTTTGAGTTCTCCACACTTTGTGGATTCTCTATTGATAGTACACCGCCCACAACACAGCTAATTGACTCCTGTGATCACCCACTGCCTTCAGTCCCTGCAACCCTGCCCCAAAGTACAATTACAGTCCATGTCAACTGGCTCCTCCAAACCTGGTGTGTTGGTCTCTCCAGCCTCTCCTTCCTCCAATCACTCCATTAACTCTGCTTCTCTGCTAGGCTGTTGGTTGGAGACCTGCTCCCCCTCCCAGGTGGAAGGAATCTTGTACTGATTTCTAACCCAAGGGTATTGAGCTTTGTCATCCCTGCTCCCCCTTCTGACCCTCGCCTGCCATAGCAGCTGCTCTTTCCAGTCCTTTTCCCCCTCCCTTCCCCGTGGGGGCCATACCGGGTTTTGGGACCTACCACCCTGATCCCTTCTCTCAGGGCCTTGTGGGGAATGTAGTCTGGCCCCATACCTCCTCCTGAGCTGCTTAGACCCTCCAACCTCCTTACACACACCCCCTTCAAATAATTGCGACTCCCTGCTTCCTCCAGGCTACATGCTGGGGAGTTCGCAATTCGGGACAGGGCATCAGCGTTCCCGTGAAGCTTCCCTGCCTTATGCTGTATTTCAAAGGAAAAAGCTTGTAACGCTAAATACCAGCGGGTGAGCCTGGCATTCTGCCCCTGCATTTGTTGGAGCCATTTCAGAGGTGCGTGGTCAGTAATCAAAACAAAAGGATTGCCCTGTAGATAGTATTTCAGAGTTTCTATAGCCCACTTTATAGCCAAACACTCCTTCTCTATAACAGGGTAATGCTGCTCTGCCGGGTGCAGTTTCCTACTCAGAAAAAGGACAGGGTGCTCCTCCCCTTCAAACTCTTGGGATAACACAGCCCCCAAGCCCGTCTCTGAGGCGTCTGTTTGTAACAGGAAGGGCTTCTCAAAATCTATTCCTTTTAAGACCGGTTCCTGACACAGGCGGTCTTTCAACATTTGGAACTCCCCCCGACCTGCCTCTGTCCACTTTAGGACATTAGGGCACCTTTTCCTCAGCATGTCAGTAAGGGTGCTTGACCTCTCCGCAAATCTAGGAATGAATCTGCGATAATATCCTATCAGCCCCAACAACCCCCTCAATTGTTTTTTGGTGTGGGGCAGCAGAAACTCACGCACTCCCTGCACTTTATCCCTTAGGGGTTTGATAACTCCCCCTCCCACAATGTATCCCAAGTATTTTACCTCTTCACTAGCAAACACGCACTTCTTTGGGTTCACTGTTAGGCCCGCCCGCCTGAGGGATTCTAGCACAGCTTTGACTTTGGGCAAATGGGACTCCCAATCTGAGCTAAAAATGACAATATCATCCATATACGCGGCAGCGTAGTCCGAATGCCACCTCAGCAACTGATCAGCCAATCGTTGGCAGCACGCTGCCGCCCCATTTAACCCAAATGGCATTCGTCTAAATTGGAATAACCCTATAGGGGTGCCAAAGGCTGTTTTGGGCTTAGCCTCCTCTTTCAGCGGCACTTGCCAATATCCTTTCGTAAGATCTAAGGTAGTTAAATACTGAGCACGCCCCAGTTTGTCCAGTAAGTCATCTATCCGGGGCATGGGATAAGCATCAAACCGAGATATGGCATTCACCCTTCGGAAATCTATACAAAACCTCTGAGACCCATCACTCTTTGGTACCAACACCACTGGACTGGACCAGGACTAACTGATTATGATACCTAAGTCCATCATTTCCTGTACCTGCCTTATAATTTCCTTCCTCTTAAATTCAGGTGTTCTATGGGGCCTCTGCCTTACAATCCTACCAGGCTCAGTGATGATATCATGGGCCACCAAATGGGTTTCCCCAGGTAGGGGATTGATAACATCCTGAAACTCCTCTATCATTTCCCTTACCCGTTGCCTCTGCCCATGGGATAGAGACTCACCAATAACAGGTTTCCCCCCCCTCCTGTACATCACTTAGTTGAGGACCCAACTCCTCTTCAGGGACCGCCACAAACCCTTCTCTCTCTATCCACGGTTTCAATATATTTACATGGTAGGTCTGAATCCTACCTTTCGCATGCCTTACCCGATATGTCCATGGGCCTACTCTGGCTGTTACCACGCAGGGTCCCTTCCATTGAGAAGTAAACTTATGGGGGTCTGAGGCCACCATGACGAGCACTTTATCTCCCACCTGAAATTTCCTTACTTTTGTGCCCCGGTCATAATACCCTTTCTGGCTCTCTTGGCTCTGCCCCAGGGTGTCCTGCGCAAACGCCGTGACCCTCTGAATCCTTGCTCTTAACTCCCTCAGGTATGTACTAACCTCCCTGGGCTCTTCCTCTCTCTCTACCCATGCCTCCTGAATTATGTCCAGAATGCCCCGCGGCAATCGGCCAAAGACCAATTCAAAGGGGGATACCCCTAGGGATGCTTGAATATTCTCCCTACATGCATATAAAGCATAGGGTAACAACTGGTCCCAATCCTCATATTTCCCTTTCAAGCCTTTCCTCAACATCTGCTTAAGGGTTTTATTAAATCGCTCTACCATCCCGTTTGGGGATGGTAGGCAGCTGTGGTAATGTGGCGTATGTTAAAAGCTTCCCACAGTTCTCTTAACTGTCTAGATTTGAAATTGGACCCCTGATCCGTAAGCATTTCTCGTGGGAATCCCACTTCACAGAAAAGCTTGACCAATTCGGTTGCTATACCCGTAGCTCGTATATTTCTCATTGGGAAGGCCCAGGGAAACCTAGTGGCCCTATCCATGTCTACTAAAATGTATGCAAAACCCCTAGGTGTTCTGATGAGGGGTCCCACAATGTCCATAGCCATACTTCTCATAGGTTCCCCAATAATAGGCAATGGTACCATAGGTGCCCTGGGAGGGTATCGGTCCACCAACCGCTGACAGGAGGGGCAACTTTGGCAATAATTCTGGACTTCCCTATGTACGCCAGGCCAATAAAAATGCTCCAGCACCTGTTTCAACGTACTCTGGGAGCCCTTATGCCCTGCCAAAGGATGATCATGGGCCCCTCTTTGAATAAGGCTCCTAAAGACCCTGGGAATTACCAGCTGGCCTCGCACCGGTCCCCCCACCGGATCCTGCATTTCCCGGTACAACAATCCCTCCACCACCCGAAACCAGGGAAACCCGCCTGAAGGCCCCCCTTCCACTTGTTCCCAGGCCCTTTTTAATACCGGGTCATCTCTCTGCTCCTGGCCAAAAGCGGGAAATCTCTCCACCACCTCTTGGGGCCTCCATGGCATAGCCTCTCCTTCCCCCAACCTCCTTAGGGCCCTAGCCCGGCTATTCCTCTCCGCCTGCCGTGTTTCTCTAGCCTTCTTCCCTTTACCCGGTTCTCCCATTATCTCCTCATGGAAAGGGAAGAGCTGCCCTACCGAATCCTCCCCCCTATCCTGCGACCCACCCCGAGCCTTCTGAGCCCAAGTAGTCACCCACCCTGTGACCCCTTTCAACCCCCGTACAAACAGCTCCCACTCCCTCCCCAAAATGAGGTCAAAAGGCAGTTTTGGCAGGATCGCCACATTAAGCCACCCTCTCCCCAGAGGGCTCCCTAGTTGGATCCTGAACACAGGGTAGGCGGTTGAAGACCCATGTATGCACCTAATCTGAATCATTCCTACATACTGTCCGCCCTCTTCCCCCATTGGCGGTGCTCTGGATCTTATTCTACAAGACCCGGGACATCATCGACTGATTGGCCCCCGAGTCTAACAGGGCCTTAACTGTCACCCCTCCCACCTGAACCTCCAGGAAGAAGAAATCCTCGGGGTCTGTTCCCATATGTCCCGCAAACCCTAGTCTTTCCCTACACTCCTTCAGCATGTGGCCGGGCTTCCCACATCTAAAACACCTTCAACCCCCTGGACTGGGACCCGGATACCCACGACCTTCCTCCCTCTTCCCACCAGTCCCCGTATTGGCATGAGTACTTCCCCCTTGACCCATACCCTCTTGGCTACTAGGGAGGAAGGGGTTAGTAGGATGTCTTCCTGCCTCAAAATACAGTTCAGCTCCATGAATCACCCCTTGTTTAATGAGCCACTCACGCACTGGGGTGGGTATGGCAAACAAAAACTGTTCCACTATAATCTCCTCCACCACCTGTTCTGCAGTCTTCTGTTGCGGCTCCAGCCATTTATAGGGTAAGTCTTTCAGTCTCTGGGCAAAAGCCTGGGGCCGCACTTCCCTCCCCGTAGTAGTCTCCCTAAAAAGTCTTCTATAATGGTCTCTAGTAAGACCTAATCTGTTTTTAATGGCCGCCACTACCTGCTCATAATCCATGGAGCTGTCCGCAGGCATGGCCCGATATGCAGCCAGAGCTTCCCCAGCTAAGCTTCCTGCCAGTCGAACAGCCCACTGTTCTTTCGGCCATTGCACTGCCCTTGCGATCCTCTCAAATGTAGCAATAAAGTCATCCACATCATCACCCTCCCCCATTCGTCCCAAAGAAAAGGGTCCAAACGGAGGGGTTCCTACCCCCATGGGTAAACCGGCCACTGTACCCGGGGCTGCAACTTTATCCAGCAGGCTCCCTATGGCTTGCATCTGACCTTGCACTGCCTGGAGCAGAGGTACATGCTGTTCCTTGGCGGCTTCCACCACTTGCTGCAAGGCCTGTTGAGCCCCCTCCTGCTGCTTCTGAAACTGCGCAGCAATCCAGTGAAGCATTTCTTTCTGCTCCATCCTGCCAGTCTGGAATACCCTGAAAAGAAAACCAAAAACACCAAGTGCGATACCACTTTTTTTTTTCCCCTCTAATTACTAATTTGTACTGCTCTTCTCCCACCACTCCCCTTTTACACGACCCCGCCTGGGTTCCTTTGCATGACCTGTGTTCCCCCTTTAGCTTCACACTTCAATCCAGCATTGATCCCCTTTCAGGTACCTCTTACCTGGGGTAACCGCTGGTCTTCGCTTTGCTAAGGGTGGCCTTGTCAGCTTCACTCCGGCTGCTCTGTGGTAGCTTCAATCGAGTCCCATCTGGGGTGCCACTGTAATATCTGTAATCCCGGTAGCAAACCTTCAGGGTTGGTAGGCTCCCTTCAGCAGTCCACAAACAAAGTCCTTCCAGACAACACAGCTTTTAGTTCCAAACAGTTTATTTCCCCTCCTCCACAAAACCTCAGTTCAAGGGGGTTAAAGTCCCATTCAGTTTCCAAAATAAAGCAACAAGAAAAAACTTCCCTTTAAATCCAAGTTCTCCCCCAGTTCAACAGCCTGGGTTTCATTTTTAAAAGTCTTTCCGCTTGGGTGGTTGCAGAATGGCAGTACACCGCCCACAACACAGCTAATTGACTCCTGTGACCACCCACTGCCTTCAGTCCCTGCAACCCTGCCCCAAAGTACAATTACAGTCCATGTCAACTGGCTCCTCCAAACTTGGTGTGTTGGTCTCTCCAGCCTCTCCTTCCTCCAATCACTCCATTAACTCTGCTTCTCTGCTAGGCTGTTGGTTGGAGACCTGCTCCCCCTCCCAGGTGGAAGGAATCTTGTACTGATTTCTAACCCAAGGGTATTGAGCTTTGTCATCCCTGCTCCCCCTTCTGACCCTCGCCTGCCATAGCAGCTGCTCTTTCCAGTCCTTTTCCCCCTCCCTTCCCCGTGGGGGCTATACCGGGTTTTGGGACCTACCACCCCGATCCCTTCTCTCAGGGCCTTGTGGGGAATGTAGTCTGGCCCCATACCTCCTCCTGAGCTGCTTAGACCCTCCAACCTCCTTACAGTGCGCCTAAACAGGCCCCTGCAGCTCCCCAGCAAAAACCAGGGACGGGTTTTTGACTGGCTCCAGATGAGCATAGCCACCATAAATGTAGCCGTGCCAGACGATTTGCCTGTTGGGGGGGGGGGGGAGGTTAATATTTTTTCACCAAAGGTGGCCTCTGATACACTCCGACCGGTGGGTTCTTCAGATAGTTCAGTTAGGATACACCCTAAATCTGGAAACCAAACCTCCAAATTGCCCACCGGGAGCTCATTCCTTCAGCTCCCAACACAAGCTGGTACTTGCAGAGGAACTCTCCGCCCTTCTCAGCGCCAATGCGGTCGAGCCCGTTCCACCAGGGCAAGAAGGGCTGGGATTCTAATCCAGGTACTTCCTTGTGGAAAAGAAGACAGGGGGGATGCGTCCCATCCTAGACCTAAGGGGCCTGAACAAATATCTGGTTCGAGAAAAGTTCAGGATGCTTTCCCTGGGCACCCTTCTTCCCATGATTCAGGAAAACGATTGGCTATGTTCTCTGGACTTAAAGGATGCTTACACTCACATCTCGATACTTCCAGCTCACAGGAAGTATCTGTGGTTTCGGCTAGGAACGCAGCACTTTCAGTACTGTGTGTTGCCTTTTGGCTTGGCGTCTGCGCCCAGGGTCTTTACCAAGTGCCTGGAAGTTGTTGCAACGTCTCTACGCAGACTGGGAGTGCATGTGTTCCCTTATCTGGACGATTGGCTGGTGAAGAGCACCTCCCACGACGGAGCTTTGCAGTCCATGCAGATGACTATTCAAGTGCTGGAGCTTCTAGGGTTTGTCATCAATTACCCAAAGTCCCATCTCAACCCAGGTCAAAAATTGGAATTCAATGGGGCTCTGCTGTGTACGAAGACAGCTTGTGCCTACCTTCCCAAGCCAAGAGCGGACAACCTTCTGTCTCTAGTGTCCAGGGTTCAAGCATCTCAGCAGATCACAGCTCGGCAGATGTTGAGGCTTTTGGGGCACATGGCTTCCACAGTTCATGTAACTCCCATGGCACGTCTTCACATGAGATCGGCTCAGTGGACCCTAGCTTCCCAGTGGTTTCAAGCTGCAGGGAATCTACAAGATGTGATCCAGCTGTCCGTCAACTTTCGGAATTCACTTCAGTGGTGGACAATTCGATCCAATCTGGTTTTGGGGCGCCTATTCCAAATTCCTCAGCCACAAAAAGTGCTGACGACGGATGCATCCCTCCTGGGGTGGGGAGCGCATGTAGATGGGCTTCACACTCAAGGAGCTTGGTCCCTTCAAGAAAAGCGTCTTCAGATCAACCTCCTGGAGTTATGAGCGATCTGGAACGCTCTAAAGGCTTTCAGAGATCGGTTATCCTACCAATTATTCTGGATTCAAACATACAATCAGGTTGCAATGTACTACACAAACAAGCAAGGGGGCATCGGATCTCGCCCTTTGTGTCAGGAAGCTGTACAGATGTGGCTTTGGGCTCGCCAACACGGCATGTTTCTCCAAGCCGTTTATCTGGCCGGCGTAAACAACAGTCTGGCCGACAGATTGAGCAGGATAATGCAACCTCACGAGTGATCACTGAGCATGGCTGTCGCCAGAAAGATCTTCCGAGCATGGGGCACCCCCTCGGTGGATCTTTTTGCCACTCAGACCAATCACAAGGTCCCTCAGTTCTGTTCTAGACTTCAGGCCCACAGCAGGCTAGCGTCGGATGCCTTTCTCCTTCATTGGGGGACAGGCCTTCTGAACGCGTATCCTCCCATACCTCTGGTGGGGAAGACTTTGCTGAAACTCAAGCAAGACCGCGGAACCATGATTCTGATTGCGCCTTTCTGGCCGCGTCAGATCTGGTTCCCTCTTCTTCTGGAGTTGTCCTCCGAAGAACCGTGGAGATTGGAGTGTTTTCCAACACTCAGAACGAGGGGGGCACTTCTACATCCCAACCTCCAGTCTCTGGCTCTCACGGCCTGGATGTTGAGGGCTTAGAATTTGCCTCCTTGTCTTTCTGAGGGTGTCTCCCGAGTCTTGCTTGCTTCCAGGAAAGATTCCACTAAGAGATGTTACTCTTTTAAATGGAACAGGTTTGCCGTCTGGTGTGACAGCAGGGCCCTAGATCACTTTTCATGTCCTACACAGACCTTGCTTGAGTACCTTCAGCATTTATCAGAGTCTGGTCTCAAGACCAACTCCGTAAGAGTTCACCTTAGTGCGATTAGTGCTTACCATCAACGTATAGAAGGTCAGCCTATCTCTGGACAGCCTTTAGTTGTTTGCTTCATGAGAGGTTTGCTTTTGTCAAAGCCCCCTGTCAAACCTCCTCCAGTGTCATGGGATCTCAGTGTTGTTCTCACCCAGCTGATGAAAGCTCCTTTTGAGCCACTGAATACCTGCCATCTGAAGTACTTGACCTGGAAGGTCATTTTCTTGGTGGGTGTTACTTCAGCTCGTAGGGTCAGTGAGCTCCAGGCCCTAGTGGTTCATGCTCTTTACCTTAAATTTCATCAAAACAGAGTAGTCCTCTGCACACACCCTAAGTTCTTGCCAAAGGTGGTGTCGGAGTTCCATCTGAACCAGTCAATTGTCTTGCCAACATTTTTTCCCCGTCCTCATACAAGTCCTGGCGAAAGCAAGCTGCACACTTTGGACTGCAAAAGAGCATTGGCCTTTTACGTGGAGCGGACAAGCCCCCACAGATAGTCTGGATCGAGTTGTAGTTCCAGTCAAGATGCTGAGTCTGGATCGAGTTGCAGTCCCAGCCGGGATGCTGAGTCTACACCGAGTGATGAGTCAATGATGAGTGCTGAGTCTGCACCGATTGCAGAGTCCAGCCGAGATGCTGAATCAGAATTGAGTTGCAGCTTCGGTCAAGATGTTGAGTCCGGTGAGAGTTACAGTCCCGGCCAAGATGCTGAGTCCGGTGAGAGTTGCCGTTCCGGTCAAGATGCTGAGTCTGGGTCAAGTTGCAGTCCGGGCCAAGATGCTGAGTCCGGGTCAAGTTGGAGTTCCAGTTCCAGGCAAGATGCTGAGTCCTGGTCAAGTTGCAGTCCCGGCCAAGATGCTGAGTCCGGGTCAAGTTGGAGTTCCAGTCCCAGGCAAGATGCTGAGTCCGGATCACGTTGCAGTCCCGGTCAAGATGCTGAGTCCGGATCACATTGCAGTGCCAGCCGAGATGCTGAGTCTACGCTGAGTACCGAGTCAAGCCAAGATGCTGAGTCTACGCTGAGTACCGAGTCAAGCCAAGATGCTGAGTCCGAATTGAGTGGCAGTTCTGGCCAAGATGCTGAGTCCGGTGTGAGTTGCAGTTCCGGCCAAGATGCTGAGTCCGGAGCGAGTTCCAGTGCCGGTCGAGATGCTGAGTCTACGCTGAGTACCGAGTCCAGCCAAGAGGCTGAGTATGAATTGAGTGGCAGTTCTGGCCAAGATGCTGAGGCCGGATCAGGTTGCAGTCTCAGGCAAGATGCTGAGTTTACTCCTTCCCATGTCAGCCAAGATGTTGAACTCCTTCTGAGTTCCAGCTCCAGCCAAGAGGCAAGGTCCAGTCTGAAGTCCAGTTCGAGTTCCTGTGTGGCTTCAGATTCCAGGATGGGTGTTGGCTCTAGCCCAGTTCTGGCTGCTACAGTGGTGTCCCACCAAAAAATACTTGGGAAAAATTAAACTAAATAACCATTCATACATATAATCGTTAATATAATTATTTAAATTTTAGATTGTGCTCAGTCCATATCCATTACACCCATAGCGTTCCCAGGGAAAGCATGTAGTAGTGTTTAGATGGAACCATCATAGCACATCCTATGTTCCACCTCCTCAAAATGTATGCGCACACACCTACTGTTACTTGTAATGCAACTTGCAGTTAATGATGTTTCAAATTTTTAAGACAGATCTCATTAAATCAACTATACATTAACAGTTAATTCTTATTATACCCCACAACAAATAACTGCAGTTATAATATGAATCATAATCTTAAGTAACACTCACTTATAAATCACATACAGCTTATAGTTACCACTAAATTCTACACATACCACAAATGCATACTCAAAAAACCTGAATATGTAAAAACGAAAAGCAAAAAAATAACTTCCCTGAGGAACCCAGTGTGCTCGTGCAGGTGATTTAAAATTTCATCAAAAGTTCATTCGTGCTCTTCAACACCATCTCACTTCTCCCTTTAACTCAAGCTGAGTTTCGAGTATCTTCCTCAGAAAGGGAACTACAAACATAAATTTACATTAATAATCTAAACATTATTTTCACCCTATACTAGAATATAATTAAATATTTACACAGCTTCAATTTCAAAACTTAAATTCAATTACTCACATAAATCCAATTCATTGTTACCATCAATGTCAGGTACTAGCCCTGAGCAGGTAGTGTCTGGAACCCTCCTTACTCTCCAAACCAAACAGCTGCCCTACACCTTACTCTGTTCAAATACCCAAGGGGAACCTCCCCATTGGTTCCCATGCAGCCAATAAGATTGAGAGAGGGAAAGGGACTCACAATAGCTGGAAACACCCAAAATAATTTAAAGGGGCCATTACTCTCAGGGAATTCTGGCCCCACATTTCATAACCATTCAACCTCTCTATTTAAACCCCGGGGGTAAACAGTGTCCCACATATAAATAAACCGTTGTTCCTTCCTAATCAAAATATCACTCAGATTTCCTCCCCTGTGTGTTTAGCGTTCCTGCTTTTCCCTTGTGGTTCCCCTGCTTTTCCCTCTTGGTTTTGGAAGCATTGCTGTGTGTAGGGCTTTGGAAGCTCTGCTGTGTTTGGTGCTTTAGAAGCACGGTTGGGTCTGGTGCTTTGGTAGCACTTTTTGGCTTATGTGTTTAGCTTCCCTGTTTTTTCCTTGTGGCACCCCTGCTTTCCCTTTTGGTGCTGTGAGGGGCACTCCTGTTAGCTTAGTGCCTAGAGGCACTCGTTAGCTTAGTGCCTAGGGGCACTCTTGTTAGTTTAGTGCCTAGGGGCACTCTTGTTAGTTCAGTGCCTAGGGGCACTCCTGTTAGTATCGGGCTTAGGAAGTCCTTTTGTTAGTTTACTGTTAGGAACACTTCTGCTGGTTTAGGGCTTGGGAGCACTTAGGTCAGTTTAGGATTTAGGAGTACTTCTGTTTCCTGGTCCCTGTGTCATCCGGTATCCGGTAAGTCCTGCCGGCCACTCGAACCCAAGGGCTCAACCCTTGGGGGGCAGTGGCCAAGTGCAGGTGAAGCTGTACGGACCAGTCCAGTGTGTTCCGGTCCGGTGTGTGTTCCAGTCCTGTGTCCTCCAGTCCGGGGGATTCCAGTCCAGTGTTGCAGTCCAGTGTTCCAGTCCTGTGTCCTCCAGTCCAGGGGATTCCTGTCCGTGTGTTCTGGCTCTCTGGGCGGTGCCTACAGTCCCTGCCGGTGCCGATGTGCTTGCCCAGCGTTGGTTGGTGGGTTTTGCCTGCTGCTGTCGCTCCTTGTCAGCAGCCCAAGGGCTCACGTTTGCTCCAGAGCCCGGCCCCGCGGGCTCTGAACCTGAGAACCTGATAGGCTCCTTCACAGCCTCCAGTAGCTCCCTGTGGTCATGAACATCTTTACACCCCAAAGAACGCAGCGATAACCACGCCTCACCTGGGGTTTTAACTTTACGCGAAGCACCATCCACTGTTAGCCACATGCCAAATGGAAAAAGCCACCTATACCAGATCCCCTTTGACCTCATAAATTTCGTGACTTCTCAGAAGGATAAACGCTTCTGCAAAGTAGTCCAAGCCAAATCTTGAAACACTTCAATTTTACAATTTTTCCAGATAATCTCTCTGTGCGGTCTTGCTTTGGATAAAATCTATTCCTTCATGGGAAAGTCAGCAAAACATACAACAATGTCCCTGTGGCGAGTTCCCCACTGCGGCCAGCCACTCTGTGCGCTCTCTGAATACCGAGATCTGGCAATTGGCCTCCCTCCTCAGATTTCAAAATGAATCTACACAAATCTCAGATCACTTCTTCACAATTGCTAAAACTGTTTACTTCAGGAACTCCCTTGAATCGCAGGTTATTCCGGCTTGATCTATTCTCCAAGTCCTCCACCTGCTCCCTAAGTTGCTGCAGTTCCCACGTGTTTGCCATCACCACTTTTTGCAGTTTCTCCAGGTTTTGTTTAGACATCTCCATCCCTTCTTCAATCTCCCCGACACGCGTTCCCAAATCACGAATGTCCGCCCTAATATCTCTGAGGGCAGATTGTATATCCTGCCGGACCCCTGTCAAATCGGCCTTCAATTCTGTAAACCAAGCCACCATCTCCATTTTTATGCTCTCACCTGGCTCCGAGCCATCCACAACATGCTCTTCTCTAGCTGCCGCTGGGCTCACCGCCATCTTTACTCCACTTTTCTCTGTCCCCACTGATTCCAGGTTTGTTTTGCCTTGCTCCGTCGAGAACCAGAATCGTTCCAAACCCTTCTTCGGTGGCATTCCTCAGCCCACTGTAGCAGTCCGATCTGTCCTGCTCTCTCCTGCTAATCACTCAGTCCTCTGCTGCCCCACTGCAAAATGAAATAGGTTCTTGTTTCCTGCAGCTAGCTACTCTCATACAGTTACCACATGTTGTGTGGATTTCTGCAGGGCCACAGCTCCTCAGGTTTACTCCACTCCCAGTCATCACCAGCTGATCTCCCCACCGGGACTGTGCTTCTCTTCTGCTCTCTCCTCTGCCGTCCTGATCAGGCCTTCTCCTCAGCCCAGTATGGAAGCAGCAACACCACTGTGCCCACTCCTCTCCGGGTGTTTTACCGCACCACTGCTGCCCTGCAAAGTCTCCTCCTGCCGCTCCTTTTTTCGAGTCCGGGTACGGCTCACTCTGGACCGCCACTCTAGCCTTGCACCAGACGCTTCTCTGAACGGCCGCTTCGGCGGCAGCACGCCTTCAGCCTGCCTGGTCTAAAGCAACCGCCACGTGCCTGCAACAGGATCGCTCGCTCCTCCAAACCTGATTGAGTTCTGCCGCCGCTCCCTCGCCTCTAACAGTCCTGCCGATGATCACTCACGGTTTCCGCGCTCGGACCAGGTGGGCAGCCGTTCCAATCTTTAACTTTGTAGGTGCTGGGTCCGCGAGGGTCTTGGGACACCACCTCTCACTCCGCCACCATCTTGGATCCTGAATGAACCTTCTTAACCCATGACCTAGTACTGAACCACATCATCTGGTGATCACTAGATATTAGATGATCACCCACTACATAACTGCTGTTCCTTGTGATCTTGGGCAGGTCATTTAACCCTCCATAGCTTCAAGTAGAAAATTAGATTATAAGCCCTCCAGGGACAGGGAAATACCTAGTGTACCTGAATGTAATGGAAAAAGGTGTGAGCAAAATCCAAATAAATAAATAACATTAGAAATACTCTCCCCATTTATAAGCATCAGGTCCAGTATATTACCTTCCTATTTGGGTTATGTCACCAGATGCCAAAACAGTTCTCCCTGTAGAGAATCCATGATCCTCTCTACTCTCAGTCAACATCCAGCATTTGTAATCACTTCAATATCAATATCACTTCTTGTTTCTTAGCAATATTATGAATGTCTTCAATTAAATCTCTGTCCACTTCTTTTGCCTGTGAAGGAGATGACACCAATATGAATAAATATTCCATTCCCTCTAGATTAACTCACAATCAGGCTTATTTTCGAAAGAGAAGGGAGCCCATCTTCCGACACAAATTGGGAGATGGGCGTCCTTCTCTTAGGGGCGCCCAAATCAGCATAATCGAAAGCCGATTTTGGGCGCCCTCAACTGCTTTCCGTCGCGGGGATGACCAAAGTTCACGGGGGTGTCTCGGCAGCGTAGCGAAGGTGGGACTATGGCGTGCCTAACACATGGGCGTCCTCGTCCGATAATGGAAAAAAGAAGGGCCTCCCTGACGAGCACTTGGCCGACTTTACTTGGTCCATTTTTTCTTGCGACCAAGCCTCAAAAAGTTGCCTGAACTGACCAGATGACCACCGGAGAGAATCGGGGATGACCTCCCCTTACTCCCCCAGTAGTCACCAACCCCCTCCCACCCTAAAAAAAAAAAAAAAAACAACTTAAAAATTTTTTTTTTTGCCAGCCTCAAATGTTATACCCAGCTCCATGACAGTAATATGCAGGTCCCTGGAGCAATTTTAGTGGGTACTGCAGTGCACTTCAGGCAGGCGGACCCAGGCCCATCCCCCCCTCCACCTGTTACACTTGTGGTGGTAAATGTGAGCCCTTCAAAACCCACCACAAAACACTGTACCCACATGTAGGTGTCCCCCTTCACCCCTTAGGGCTATGGTAGTAGTGTACAGTTGTGGGGAGTGGGGTTTTTTTTGGGGGGGGGGTGGGGGCTCAGCACACAAGGTAAGGGAGCTGTGCACCTGGGAGCAATTTGTGAAGTCCACTGCAGTGCCCCCTAGGGTGCCCGGTTGGTGTCCTGGCATATGAGGGGGACCAATGCACTGCGAATGCTGGCTCCTCCCATGACCAAATGGCTTGGATTTGGTTGTTTCTGAGATGGATGTCCTCGGTTTCCATTATCACCGAAAATCAGGGACGACTATCTCTAGGGATGACCATCTCTAAGGTCAACCTAAATGTTGAGATTTGGGCATCCCCGATTGTATTATCGAAACGAAAGGTGGCCGCCCATCTTGTTTCGATAATACGGGTTTCCCCGCCCCTTCGCGGGGATGTCCTGCAAGGATGGTCCCAGGAAAACTTGGGCGCCCTGTTCGATTATGCCCCTCAATGTCTCCTCCTTACCTTGTAAGCCTTGCAGTTCTGTTGCTTTAATATATTTACTTGGCGCTATTCCCCCTTTCTTCTTACCGTGTCCTATCTGGATATATTGTAGCTTGATGTGGTTCACAGAGAACTATCACTGGGATATAGTTACATCTCTGTGACCACCATTAAATTCAAGTCATCTTCTTCTATTACAGCCTCCAGATCTATCAAACTATGAAACAGCCATGGATTTTAATTACCAGTGCTGTTCTAGATAAGGTTGCTTTAACTAGCGCAAAAAGAATTAGATTTGTCCCTCGTGGTATACTGAGGAACTTTTACATATGAAGCAAATTTGTCACTGCCTGGAAAGGTCCTGGTTGTAAGATTTTAGACTTGACGGTTAAATCTTTCTGGAAGACGTAGTTCAATTTATATAAGCAGAAAGCTGTTGAAGTCAGAAAGTTACATTATAGTAAGATAGTAGGCTCTGATCCTTTGGACACTAGTCAATTGTTTCGCCTAGTAAAGTCATTGACGGTTTTACCCCCTTTAGAGATTCTGTGTTATCCTGCTCCTCAGGATTACTTTTCCACTAAGGTAGGTCAGATATGTGATGATCTGAAGACGGTCAAAGCTTGTACAAGAGATATTAATGTTGATACGGTTTTGATGAAGGTAGTGTATGTTGATCAGATATAGAATAATTTTTGTCCCATATTGGTTGAGGGAGTTAAGGCACTATTGAAAAAGTTTCCCATTTGTTTGCTACTTGGACATTACTCCTGGCTTTTTTGCAGTGGGCCACTATGGATATTAATAACCTGCATCAATCAGGGTTTTTACCTTTGGATGTGGGAAGGATTATTATAATACCCATACTTAAAGGTTCTGACCTGGACTTGGCTCTTCCATTGAGCTTTCGTCTGGTGGCTAGTATCCCTCTTTTTACTAAGCTTATCCTGGCCAATTATTTGCTGACTGCTTGGATACGTTTTCATGTCTGTATACTTCTCAATTCAGTTTTAGACCAGGTCACAGTGTGGAATCTTTTCTTTTGGTATTGACTTCCTTTGTTAAACAGCAATTGTATCTTGAAAGGCTCTTCTTTATCTCCCCTTCTTTTTTTTATTGTTTATTTATGCAATTTTATTTTAACGTTACACAAGCATTAATCTTATTACAGGCAATACAAGATACATAAGTGATCAATATATAAAACAAATATAATCTCTTAAAGAGAAACTAAAAGGTATTCAAATTAACTCACTTTGTCCCTTCCTTAGACCACAATAATGGGGGTAGGGGAAAAGAAATTCAGGGAAATCAAATAAGAAATAAATAGAGAGGAAAGGCTTAATGCCCTTTTTAAACCACCTATTTATACTTATGCTGTACTCATGTTATGGCTCAACTATCCTTTTCAGATCTATGAACTCTCTTAATTGATTCGGTACAAAGAAAACATACTTAATACCCAGATATTTTACAATACATTTCCATGGGTATGCAAGCAAAAATGTTGCCCCCAAAGACCTCGTCTCTTCTCTCATTTCAAGAAATTTCTTTCTTCTTTCTTGTGTTTTTTTTTAGTAACATCAGGAAAAATCCATAATTTCTGACCACAAAACGTTTGGTGAATATTTTTAAAGTATAACTTTAAAATTGCATTAAAGTCCTGTTCGAATACAAAAGAGATCAAAAGAGTAGCTCTATTTGTTACCTCAGTCAATGAGTCTTCCAAAATCAGTGAAATATCTTTCAATTCCTCTGATATTTCTTGTTCCAAAGCTCCAGGAATCTCCTCTTGATTTTTTTCTTACAGGAAGAAAAAAAAATCTTATTTATTGGAGGAATATTTTGAGACGAAAACAAAGAATTTTTTAAATAAGTCCAAGGGTGAAATTCCTATCGGTTTTGGAAAATTCAGGATCCTCATGTTTGTCTGTTATAGTTTTCAATTTGTTCAATTTTTTGACGAATATTTGTATTGTCTTTCATCACCGCTGATACATTTTCTTTAATTTTTACAATGTCGTCTTGAGAACTCTTTACTTGGTCTTTAAAGTCTTGCTTCAGTTTTTCTACCGATTTAGAGAGTTGGTCTACTGTGGAAACCAAATTCTTTGTTTCTTGAGTTGATTTAATAATCAAGGCTTGCATGTTTTCCATAGCCTGCCAAAGGGTGTCGAGCGTTATCACCTTGGGGGGGGGGGGGGGGTCAGACAAGCTTTCCCTTCCCGAGATCACACTAGCTGCCGATTTCTGCTCCGAGAGAGAGCCCCCTCCGCTGGTCTCAATTTCCCCGCCTTCCGAGTCTTGTATATCAGCTTTCTCCTCTCGCAGTACGGCAGGACATGGTGGGTTTCCAGCTTCCGGAAGTGACAAAGAGATCTCATGCTGCAACGACGCTGGGCTCCCTGCCCCAGCGTCTAATGGAATTTCAACTCCGGTTTCTCCAAGTGGATGCTGGACTGCAAAACCATCCAATGTTCGCTGTCTCGGGGAAGATGTGCGAGCTGGAGAGGATAATGCTCTAACAATCCCCTTTCTATTGGTATGTGGCATAGCTAAGGAAGAAAAATAAGATTTACTTATAGCAAACACTCAGTCTTGCTCCGCTCGGCATGTCAGCGCCATCTTGACCCGCCCCTTCATCTCCCCTTCTTTTTAATTTGTTTATGGCTTCATTAGGTAATATCTAACTGGAAGTAGATGAGCTGTTATCCTATGTCGATGACATTTTAATATTGGTTCCAGTGTCTGATGATTTGAAGGACACTGTGGATCAACTTTCTCTTTGCATGGATTAGATCCAACAGTGGGCTATACAAAATATATTGAAACTCAGTCCTAATAAAACTAAAATCCTTTGGTTATATAATTCTGGAGTGTCTATCCCTAAACAGACTGTACTTTCCCAAGGTAGTACCTTCCCAGTGGAGGAGAAATCCAGGGTCCTGGGATTGATACTGGATTCTCCCTTGACCCTAGAGCCACAAGATAATCAGCTCTGGAGGAAGGCAATTTTTAAACTAAGATAATTTAGACTGATTAGATCCTGTTTGGATTAGTCTGCATATGCATTGTTAATCCAGATGTTAGTACTGTCACACCTGGATTACTGCAATGCCCATTATCTAGGATTGTCGGCTAGATTACTGAAGAAATTACAACTTAGAATGTTTCAATTAGAATGATATTTAAACTTAGAAACTTTGATAGTATATCTTCTTATAGGATTGCATTACACTGGCTCCTAGTTCACGGAGGATTTTATTTAAGTCAACATGTTTAATTTTTCAGACAATTTATGGTTTTTCGTCTACATTAATTATTACTACTTTGATTTTTTGTGTCTAGATTCTCAGTGCGATTACAGAGTGTTTTGTTTCGGGGTTCAGAGACCTCTAGGTTCTGTCTGGTACTGGAGCTCAGCTGTCCAGTGGCAGAGAGAACCCCCAAGAAGGCTGGATTCAGTGCCGTAGCGGGGGCGGCTGGCACCCGGGACGGGTCGCCGCCGCGCACCCCCACGGGTGCAGCACGCCCCCCCCCTCCGGCGCGCACCCTCCCCCCTGGAGCGCATTGTAATTTACTTTGGCAGCGAGGGGCGGGCAGGAGGACCGATCCGCCCCCGAGCCCACGTCGCTGGGAGCTGCGTCGGCTCCATTGGTTCCTTGCTCTCTCTGCCCCGGAACAGGAAGTAACCTGTTCCGGGGCAGAGGGAGCAAGGAACCAACAGAGACGACACCCCCCCAGCGGTGTGCACCCGGGGCGGACCGCCCCCCCCCCCCCCCCCGCCCCCCCCCTTCCTACGCCACTGGCTGGATTGACCTCAAATCTAACTCCATCTCTAAATAGAATATTTCACTAGTATGGGGGTAATCAAGAGGTTGTGAAGTTCTAAATGGAATTGACACTGAGAGAGACGTTAGGTCTAAGGGACCCGCATTAGTCTGCCTCTCAGCACTGGCAAGGAAAAGATACCAGCCTTATGACAAACTGGATTTAGGCTACAGGTTATACAATGCAGCGAAAGAAAGCCTGATAGAGCAGAAACATTTATACTTACAGCCTTTGATCATTAAGTGATGCCCACAGAACATCATTCGGGATGAGGAGTTTATTTGCCAAGATACAAGTCAAATCAGTGATTGACAACAGGCATGTGCAATCAATTAGTTATAGGAATATAATAATCCAGCTGCAAACAGGTGCTATCTGAATCTTAGTATTTTATAATTTCTTTTACCAATCAAAAGGTTTTACATGGGAAAGCAATTAGGTAATTTGTCCATTCTGCTGGTCACATTGGTTTCCCCTGGAGAGAGTGAGTGGCAACCCTTCTCTGTAGCTTAAACCAGGAAATACACTAACTTTTATAGGTTCATACAGGATATCAGTAATATGACAGTAAGCCCATCTGATTGGATCTATGTTATGTTATAGTTATCAATAATTGGCTATGCTAATGAGTAGCTTCATCTCATGAACATGTTCTCATCTTTAGCTTGCTTAACCACAAACTTAAGCACAACCTTACACCTAGTTTGAGGAGCCATCTGTATCCTGTTTATGAGGTTTCTGCACCCTAGCTTCTTCCTCATTTTGCTGCATGGTCCTTCTTTATTTTGCTGCATAGTGTGTCCCAATAGCTCAAGAGTTTGCTGGAAGTTCAGAGTTCAAATTTTGGCTAATGGCCTGTACTTTTCTTGTCAGTTTTAGAGCCTGAACCTAAGTCTCAGGCCTGGGCTTCCAAATAATTATACAAGAGTTTACAAATCTTATGTCCTCCGGTTTTGAGAGGAGTTAAGTTGATTCTATTCTTTTCCATATCATCATGCTGATCAATCCATAGACTGGTGGGTTGTGTCCATCTACCAGCAGGTGGAGATAGAGAGCAATCCTTTTGCCTCCCTATATGTGGTCATGTGCTGCCGGAAACTCCTCAGTATGTTCTCTATCTCAGCAGGTGGTGGTCACACACAGCAGCAGCTCTGGCTAGGTCTCCAAGCCTAATTTTTAGGTTTTGTTGAGTACCTGGGGTTGAGAGCTCTTCTTGAGCAAGTGCAAACCTGGTGGTGCCAGGTCCCTCCTTTTCTCCCCCCTCCCGCTGGCTCCGTTTAAAAAAAAAAAAAATTTTGGGCGTCCTTAAGGGCGTTTATTTCGACGTTTATTTAAACGTTTATTGCAGCTACTCACTGGGACACCAGGTCGTTACAGCTCGGAGCGAGAAGCAGGTAATTTTTACTTTTTTATAGCGGGCAGGGGGTTCCCCGATCGATCTCCACGTGGCCTATGACGTCGGAGGGCGAGGGCGCGAAGAATCGCTCCCCGGACCAAGTGTGCGCTTCTAGCGGGGATGCGGGGGTCTTAAAGTCTGATTCGCCCTTGTTGGGTGTCAGTTCGGAGGCCGGTCAGTGTCCCGGGTCTTCCTCCGGTGCGGCGGTTTTTCCCGCCATAAACGCCCATCCCCCGATGCTCGCCTCCGCCATCTTGGCCGGCCACTCTGCTCGGACGGCTTCTTCTTGGGCCGCCCTTGAGCTGGGAGACGTTCATGCCATGGCCGCCCTTGATTTCGGCGACGGCAAAAAAGCGGATAAAGTTAAGCGCCGTTCTTCCCGCGCGGCTCCTTCGTGGAGTGTCGCGCCGGACGCCAT